>NC_083581.1:82332376-82585149 GCF_027579695.1 Neoarius graeffei | reverse complement strand
TTTGTTGTTGCTGTAAATATGAAGTTGCACACATGTAAACTCCTTTAGACATTCAATTCTTTTACATTCAATTCAAAACAGACCGTTATTGACCTGCACAAATCAGGTCGTAGATGTAAAAAAAAAAAATCCCCCCCCCCCCCCCCCCCACACACAAAAAAATAAATAAATAGAATGAAAACACAATTAGTGCCATAACAAAAAGTTCTACGTTTGAAGCAGAATTGCCAAGAATTGGTCCCATGAGCACACGCACAGCCACTCCACAGTGCAGAGGACGGTGAAGAAGGGGGAAAAGAAAGGGCTTAAATATTTTAGTTTTGTTTAATAGCTGATTCAGGGGCTCTTCAGGAGACTGATTGCATATTTCGGGCAGAAATTTTGCTGCATCTGCCAGGTGGTTTAGGCCATAGGTGGAACCGTCAACAGCTAAGCAGACATCCCAAAACAGCACATAAATGGTTAAAGAAACAGTGAAAGTGGAGCTTCAGGAATGGTCTTTTCTTCCAAATCTCATTCAACAAAATATAAAACCACAAAAACAAAATTTATATTCTATCCACACTCACTGGATATGAGCAATCGTGCACTCTGATCGGCTACTCTATGACTAGGATATCAGCTCATATACCGTGAGTAGAGAAAAACAGAATGGCAGAGCACATCAAGTCAGATATATCACTTTAAGTATTTAAAAGAAACAGAAACAATTGGAAAAAATAGTCCCCCCCCCCCCCCCATATCTCCTGTTCCAGACTCCAGCCCAGTCAGTGGAAGTAATGCACCTTTAAGTTGGTTTGCCAACCGGCAAAAAAAAAAACCTAAAGAAGAAGAAGAAAACAGCAGTGTGTTGCTGAACCAACAGAGGATGAAATAAAAACTCTACTCGAAAACAAAACCCCAAAAAATACAAAAACAAAAAAAAGCAAAATTTGGAATAAAAGTATTTGATGGTAAGAACATCTTTATTTTTCAAGAATTATCGCATTTTTCACAAATTGCTCCTGTCATTTCGCCGGTTTGTTTACATTCTAAGCGGAAATGATTTTGTCGGCCATTTTGTATAAAGCTTTTATCAAATTTGCAAAAAATAAAAATGCTCCATTTCTCTAAATCCAGTGAAATGTGGATAGAATAAAACAGTCATTCCACTCAATCTCATTGTACATGGCTTATAGCCAACTTGCTGCTACGCACCTCGTCGGCTATCAGCTCACGTACGACTTGATTTCAGGGAATAACTAATATTATATAATTGAGTGGAGAGAGAGAGAGAGAGAGAGAGAGAGAGAGATTACATGGTGGGACAAAGACACAAAGTTTGTCTTCAAGTGGCAAACATCACAGATGAGCTGCACTCGCTCATGAAATATTTTTTCAACACGAGAAGATAAGCTTCATATCTTCACGCTACCGTGTAATATTGTTCTTATTATATAGACATCCACAAAAAACTACACAAGTTAATCAAAAGAATTTTAATTTTGAACCGGTTTGCCATTTTGACAACACGTCAGCAGGAAAACACTGGGAGGAGTGACGCCATCAGAGTGAAATATCGGGAAAATGTTTCACTCGTACCTGCGATGTATTTTGTATCAAAAATACAAGTTTTTCAATACGAGAAGATAAACATCATAACTTCAAGCCACTGTGTATTTTTTTTATTAGACACAGGCCCACTTTACACAGGGACGGTCTGAAACAAAAACGCAAAAGTCCGTTTTCGTTCTCACTTTTTTCCGCGTCTACATGACCGTTTTCAAGGAGGAAATCTGTGTCTATACGGTGACGCATAAATGTGTGGAATTCAATCGGATGTGCATGCCAGGCGGCTAGGTGGTGCTGTGAAAGACCTCCGCTATGTCTGCACGCATGCGCAACGTCTTCCGTCTTGTCTGATCTGAACATCTGCACCGCGAAAACTTTGACTACTCTGGCTATGGTAAGTAAGAAAGTAAGTAAAAAAGTAAGAGCGTGCTATACCCGCCTCTGTTCATTAACGGTATATGTGCAGATTCGGTATAGATGTTCGAAGGACTCCTGGACGTTTATTAAAGCTGCCAGAGCAGCTTGAAGGTCCGTTGGATCGATGTAATCAGACATGCTCTTACTTTTTTACTTACTTTCTTACTTCCCGGGCTGGCATGTGCAGTATATGACATATGTATGACGTAAACGCGTACCCGACGTGAGCAGATCCGAGCAGAGTTTGGCGTATTGGGTAGTTTAGATGGATATGCAATGGGGGCTGTTTTTAACTTATCCACTCTGGAAGGCGTTTTCAATTTTTTCCGTTTTTCAGCCTCGGAAACGCCGTCCCCGTGTAGACGAAAGACACTTCCGATAAAATATTTAGTCGTTTTTACCCGACAGCCTCCTCGTGTAAACGGGCCCACATTCACAAACTATGTAAGTTAATCAAAATGTATCGATTTTGTCACAAATGAAGATATTGGAAAATGTGTTACTCAGGTCTGGGATGTATTTCATATGAAAAACATGAGTGGTGTATTTCCCAGTAAAACACTCGTGTTTTAAGAAATATGTTTCTTAAATTTTATATATATGTGTGTGTGTGTGTGTGTTATATAAATAAACAGAACTAAAATAAAAAAAAAGTGCTCTGAGAGCACAATATCCTCTGCTATAATATATTGCAAACGAAATTGCAATATGCGTATTACTGTCCTATAACAAAGCCTTCTGCCAAGTTTCGTGAAATTCCTCCAAAAATTGTGAGAAGAGTTGATTTCAGGTAGCGAGTACCCTTTCCTGGGCCGGACAGACAGACAGACATCAGCACGACATAATTCCCCTTTGGGCCTTTCAGCCAGCAGGGGGATGCAAAAAATCCAACACAATTCTAATGCAATACTTCCATCCAGTGGCTGAAGTTGAACATCAACATAAGACATGTAAAATGGCAGGGCTCTGGAAAAACATCCATCCGTTCATGTTCAATCTCTACATCCTGGTCAGGTTGCAGTGGATCCAGAGCCCATCTCAGTGACCCTGGGTGCAAGGCATTGTGGACATGTCGTCAGTCCATCACATGGCATCATGCCCACAAACATCCACACATTTGTTCACAAGTCGGGGTGATTTAGTAGAGCAAATCCACCTAGCTGCATGATTTTGAACAAACTGGAGAACCCAGAGGAAACTCACACAAAACATGGAGTGAACGTGTGAAACACTGCACAGATGACAGTAACCTCAGCTCAAGATCCAACACAGGACCCTGAAACTGTGAAGGACACTACCTGCTGTGCCATTATACCAGCGAAGAATTAATATTTACAACCCTGATTCCAAAAAAGTTGGGACAAAAGTACAAATTGTAAATAAAAACGGAATGCAATGATGTGGAAGTTTCAAAATTCCATATTTTATTCAGAATAGAACATAGATGACATATCAAATGTTTAAACTGAGAAAATGTATCATTTAAAGAGAAAAATTAGGTGAGTTTACATTTCATGACAACAACACATCTCAAAAAAGTTGGGACAAGGCCATGTTTCCCACTGTGAGACATCCCCTTTTCTCTTTACAACAGTCTGTAAACGTCTGGGGACTGAGGAGACAAGTTGCTCAAGTTTAGGGATAGGAATGTTAACCCATTCTTGTCTAATGTAGGATTCTAGTTGCTCAACTGTCTTAGGTCTTTTTTGTCGTATCTTCCGTTTTATGATGCGCCAAATGTTTTCTATGGGTGAAAGATCTGGACTGCAGGCTGGCCAGTTCAGTACCCGGACCCTTCTTCTACGCAGCCATGATGCTATAATTGATGCAGTATGTGGTTTGGCATTGTCATGTTGGAAAATGCAAGGTCTTCCCTGAAAGAGACGTCGTCTGGATGGGAGCATATGTTGCTCTAGAACCTGGATATACCTTTCAGCATTGATGGTGTCTTTCCAGATGTGTAAGCTGCCCATGCCACACGCACTAATGCAACCCCATACCATCAGAGATGCAGGCTTCTGAACTGAGCGCTGATAACAACTCGGGTCGTCCTTCTCCTCTTTAGTCCGAATGACACGGCGTCCCTGATTTCCATAAAGAACTTCAAATTTTGATTCGTCTGACCACAGAACAGTTTTCCACTTTGCCACAGTCCATTTTAAATGAGCCTTGGCCCAGAGAAGACGTCTGCGCTTCTGGATCATGTTTAGATACGGCTTCTTCTTTGAACTATAGAGTTTTAGCTGGCGACGGCGGATGGCACGGTGAATTGTGTTCACAGATAATGTTCTCTGGAAATATTCCTGAGCCCATTTTGTGATTTCCAATACAGAAGCATGCCTGTATGTGATGCAGTGCCGTCTAAGGGCCCGAAGATCACGGGCACCCAGTATGGTTTTCCGGCCTTGACCCTTACGCACAGAGATTCTTCCAGATTCTCTGAATCTTTTGATGATGTTATGCACTATAGATGATGATGTTCAAACTCTTTGCAATTTTACACTGTCGAACTCCTTTCTGATATTGCTCCACTATTTGTCGGCGCAGAATTAGGGGGATTGGTGATCCTCTTCCCATCTTTACTTCTGAGAGCCGCTGCCACTCCAAGATGCTCTTTTTATACCCAGTCATGTTAATGACCTATTGACAATTGACCTAATGAGTTGCAATTTGGTCCTCCAGCTGTTCTTTTTTTGTACCTTTAACTTTTCCAGCCTCTTATTGCCCCTGTCCCAACTTTTTTGAGATGTGTTGCTGTCATGAAATTTCAAATGAGCCAATATTTGGCATGAAATTTCAAAATGTCTCACTTTCGACATTTGATATGTTGTCTATGTTCTATTGTGAATACAATATCAGTTTTTGAGATTTGTAAATTATTGCATTCCGTTTTTATTTACAATTTGTACTTTGTCCCAACTTTTTTGGGACAAAGTACAAATTGTAAATAAATTTTATAGAGTTACAAAGCTTTATATTTCCAAAGGTGTCCCTCAGGTGGTTAAATTTTTTTTGTGTGTCTTTTAAACATGCCAAGGGGGGGGATACGAGTCCATACGGACATAAGAAATCTGAAATGTGCTTTCCTTTGCTTCCAAAGTGTACAGTTGAGGTCAGAAGTTTACACACACATCATGGATATGTATGTCTTGGCAATATTGAACTTTCAATTATTTATTTGAACTGTTCTTTTTCTGGGGTAGAATGATTTGAACCACATACATCTTTAATAAAAATAAATCTCATCTCATTATCTGTAGCCGCTTTATCCTGTTCTACAGGGTCGCAGGCAAGCTGGAGCCTATCCCAGCTGACTATGGGTGAAAGGTGGGGTTCACCCTGGACAAGTCGCCAGGTCATCACAGGGCTGACACACAGACAACCATTCACACCTACAGTCAATTTAGAGTCACCAGTTAACCTAACCTGCATGTCTTTGGACTGTGGGGGAAACCGGAGCACCTGGAGGAAACCCACACGGACACGGGGAGAACATGCAAACTCTACACAAAGGCCCTCGCTGGGCGCGGGGCTCGAACCCGGACCTTCTTGCTGTGAGGCGACAGCGCTAACCACTACACCACCGTGCGGCCCCAATAAATACATACATAAATTACATTACATTAATGGCATTTAGCAGACACTCTTATCCAGAGCAGCCTGGGGAGCAGTTGGGGGTTAAGCATTTCATCCATTCCTACTGGTCCAGGGAATTGAACCAGCGACCCTTTGGTCCCAAAGCTGCTTCTCTAACCATTAGGCCATGCCTTCCCCCATAAATAAATAAAAAGCAAGAACTTGATACGCATGTTTTAATTTATTTTGAGTTTTCTGAAATCAACACAAGGTCAACAAACAAAAACATACATACAGGACACCAGTTTCACATTGACCAGACACTTCTGGTAGCCATTAACAAGCTTGTCGCAGAATTCTTGTTGGATATTTGGCCACTCTTCTTGGCAGAATTCAATTAATTTTGTTGGTTTCGTGGCACGGACCTGAATTGTAAGCACCGCCCACACATTTCCCATAGCACTGATGTCAGGCTATTCCAAAAGCTTAACATTAACCTGCTTTATCCATTCCACAACTGGATTTGATGTGTGTTTGGGGTCACTGTGCTGCTGGAACACCCAATTATGTCAAAGTTTCAACAGATGAACTGATCGTTTTAGGTTATGCTGAAGAATTCTGGAGGTAACCCTCCTTTTTTATGATGCCATGCACTTTATAGAATGCACCACAATAGCCTCGGCGCATGATGCTACCACCACCATGCTTAACAGCTGGTACAGTGTTCTTGGGCTTGAATGCCTCATGCTTGCTCCTCCAAACATGCCTCTGGTCATTGTGGTTAAACTTTCCAACAGAAGGCTTTTTCTTCATCAATGTGATCAGCTGCAATCTTTAAGTCAAGCTTGAAGGTATTGATTTTGGAGCAGGGGCTTTTTTCTCGGATTGCAACCCCTCAATCCGTGGCGATGTAAAATTTGTTTGACTGTAAACAGTGATAATGGTGTTCCAGCAGCTTCCAGTTCATGGCAGGCCTGTGCCTTGGTGGTTCCTGTGTAGTTACTGATCATCCAGCCAATTTCATCTCAGCTGAGGGTGACAGTTTAGGTCGTCGTCTTTCAAAGTGGCCACACTCCCCAAAAACTTGTACTTACAGTATGTATAAATGTTTGAAATGATGAGCTTGTAATCTGCAGTTGTTTAGAAACAGCTCCAAGAAACATTCCTGTATTGTGTAAATCTATGATGCTATTTCACAGATCTGCACTGAGCTCCTTGGACTTTCCCATTGTACTGTGTGTTGGTCAAAACGACAAGTGCCATCAAACAAACCCGTTTTATGTTGGCACAGAGAAGCTAGCAGTTTTAGTCAGTCATGATCACCAACAGGAAGTTAAGTGACCTTGGCAAGTTGAGACATTTTGAAATTTTCAGCACCACTGAATTAATAATCTAAGTGGGTGTACGTATATTTTTGACCCTGTGCTGATTTCAGAAAATCTCATCTCATCTCATTATCTCTAGCCGCTTTATCCTGTTCTACAGGGTCGCAGGCAAGCTGGAGCCTATCCCAGCTGACTATGGGCGAAAGGCGGGGTACACCCTGGACAAGTCACCAGGTCATCACAGGGCTTATTAAAGCCATATGTTGCACAATAATTCTCCAGAAAAAGAACAATTCAAAGAAACCACTGAAAGTTTATTCATGTCCATGATGAGTGTATGTAAACTTCTGATCTCATTTGTATGGTGTAGGAGTTATTTACTCACATGGCCATGTTTGGTCCTCAAATTTCCATATAATGTGATGACTTAAAGAAGTCTAAAGAGAAAATCTAATTAGGCACAATACATTTAATAGGCAAGGCACACTGAATAGTGCAAAAAAGTTTAGGATCACAGTTAGTTATTACTGGTCAGGCATTTGAAGTGGTTCTTGAAGTAAAAAAGAGCATTCTGGTTGCTTGAATAGCTGGCATAACGGAACTTGGAATAGACCTTATCGGTTTCCGATTGTCCCCACGGCAACATTCCTTTGATCTTGGATGCATGGTTGACTATAACATCATCACAGGAACCCACATGAAGAATACCAAGGCCATCAACAAAAAACTCTAGAATGGAAGGAGATATTCATGAGCATAAAAGGAAACCTTCCCAGCCACTAAATCAACAGCATCACATCGGACATTGTAGATAATAATAAACAACAAATAAATGTGATAAATTTTTAAATCGACATGAAAATGCTTACCTAGGTGTGCAACCCGTGCCAGACGAGGGTCAAAGCCCACTTGCCACACCTTGTCGGTACGCGCCATGAAGAAATTGATTACAGCATCCGCGACCACACAATTAGGAAAACCTTCAAGGGTATGATGGAAGCCCCTCCTCATGTGTAAACAGTCTCCGTCTTCTCCACCTTTTTCTGTCGAAATGATATGGCGGTAGTTGGCGGTGTATCCTGTCACCTCCCTGACTGCCCCTCCCACCTGGGTGCATGCAAAAACACACACAAAAACCACACACTTACACTACATCCATCCATTATCCCTAACTGCTTATTCTGTGCAAGGTCGCAGGCAAGCTGGAGCCTATCCCAGCTGACTATGGGCAAGAGGCAGGGTACACCCTGGACAAGTCACCAGATCATCGTAGGGTTGACACATAGAGGCAACCAACCATTCACATTTACGGTCAATGTAGAGTCACCAATTAGCCTAATCTGCATGTCTTTGGACTGTGGGGGAAACCGGAGCATCCGGAGGAAACCCACACAGACACAGGGAGAACATGCGAACTCCACACAGAAAGGCCCTTGTCAGCCACTGGGCTTGAACCCAGAACCTTCTTGTTGTGAGGCAACAGTGCTAACCATGACCCCACCATGCTGCCCCACTTACACTACAGTGAATGAAATGTAGAGAAGGGTCACTTTCAAGCAGAGAAACATTGTGTGGACATCTTGTTGTAGGGTCTTGAGCATACTTGCTCTTGTTGGTAGCAATTAATTCATTTGTTTTGAGGTTTTGATTCATGAAGACATTTCACAAACCTGCAAATGATCTTATGTTCAGCCAAAATGAAAAAAATTTAAGCTACTGTAGGTATCATGCCGCCATCTTGTGTCAGAACTACAATTCCCAGGCAACTTCCGTGTTGACTACGTCACGCCTGGGCGGGATCACGTACACATTCCTCAGGTTTCAACAAAAGGACTTGGAACACAGCCATCTTTGCTCTTTCACGTCGGACTCTGAACGAGACTGACCAGATAAAGAGAACTCACCATCAGACGTCTAAACAGCGCGTTTCCTTCTTTAATCTGCTCCTGATCAAAGTAGATATCGGAAACATGCGATCATCAACTCAAGCGAGTTATTAACCGGTTTGCAAGTATCACTTGTCTTTTAAACGCGTACGCGGCTGCGAAAAGAGCTCTTCTCTTTTCTTTCTTTTAAATCCGTGCACGGTGTTGAACAAAGACTTTGTCTTATCAACTACGAAGATCACCAAAGAAAGCTTCAGAACTTCTCTCTCCCTCACCGAAGACTTCTGACCTCAGGAAGCGCGCGCAACTTCCTCGAGCCTCCAACTTCAGACAGAAGACAAACTTCCTCTGCAGTAAGAAAAGGCATTGGGCAAACAGAAGTTTAAGTCTTAGGAATTAGTAAGAAGTGAAGTTGTATGAAGTTAAATGAAGTGTATACACTGAATCTTGGTTCTCTATCATTTGTTTGTTGATTTAAAAATTGGTTAATCCATAAGTTGCATGCTCTCTCTCTCTCTCTCTCTCCTTTTAACATCCTAAATTCATTACTCACTCATCTTGATCTCATTAAGATTTCAGTAACTCGGGTAATACTAGGAAGTTAAGAGAGTTGGCTGGCTGGAAAGTTTCCCTTCCACTGGGCCTCACACGTGTTTTAGATAGCAAAGCAGAGCCAGCTCCTTTGTTCTCCAAGGAGCAGATCTGGGCCCTGCCTTCACACACCAAGTTTGAACACGTGGTCCTGTATCTCAGTATTAGATAAACATCATAAGCCCTGAGTTTAATTCAACCTTGATAGTAATTCTCCTGTTTACATTTAAAGCCATATAAACTACAGATGACTGTTTGAATGTTTAATTTTAATTAAAGCCTTCAGCTTTTACACACTAGGCCTGGAAGCACATGGCTAGTTAGAAATTCTTTTGTTCTGTTAGCTCACAAGCTAAAACTGCTTACACACACACACGTGCTCACTAAACTTTGAGGATTCCCCTCCTCCAAGATTGCAGATAGCACGTCCTGGTACGGACGCATTCCAACTTCGAGAGAGAGCCCAGGTCTCTCTCTCCCTTTTCTCTCTCTCTCACACACACACACACACACACACACACACACACACACACACTGTTTACAGAAGACTTCAATTCTGCTGCTATTAGATTGTTCAAATTTTTCCTTTTCTTTTTGTTACAATTTTTATTATCTTTTTAATAATAAACATTATTATTGAAATTGTGTCATTGTCTGTTGTTCTAAATACTTGAAGTCGCCCACATTGTCAAAGAACTCCTAAGGTGTATGAATAATTAATTAGATGCAGTTTGGTAAGTGATAAAATTTGAATTATCAAATTTTAAACGATTCTTCAATTGATTCACTAAATGATTCACTTGATTCACTAAATGATTCATTGAACGATTCACTAAATGATTCACTGAATGATTCACTTCAACCAATTCAATGAGACTGATTCTATGGTATGATTCAATTCAAATGAGTCAAATTAAACGATTCAATAGGATTGACTCATTTTAACTATTAACCTTCAAATTTAATGAGACTGATTTCATGTAATTATTAAAGAGTGATCATTTGATACCAATCTACACATCCATAATCATTAATTACACCTACACTACATTGTAATCAAGTCAGATTATAATTATTAATTCTATAATAGGACATTCAGTAGCAATGAAATGTCTGGAGAGAATCCTGGACAAAAGAATAAAAGATATAGTGGCATGCCAAATCAGAGAACAGCAGTTTGATTTTAGAAAAGGCAGAGGTACAGTTGATGCTCTGTTTGTGGCCAGGCAAATCATATAAAGAAAACTATAACATGGCAAAGATAGCTTCTGGGCTTTCTTGGACAGGAGAAAGCCTATGACAAGATCAACAAAGGGATGATATCCCCAGTCTGGGGACACTACAGTGTCCCAGAAGAGCTGGTTCAGATGGTTTTAGCTCTCTACAGAACCCCAGAGACCAAAAAGAAGAACCTGTTTTGGCTTGAGAAACCCTTTCAAAGAAGTGAAGGTGGGCCTACATCAAGGATCAGCACCAAGTCCTCTTATTTATCATAAGAGAGGGAGTCGAGGTGGAGGCTGTGGATACCTACAAGTACCTCGGGCTGTGGCTGGACAGCAAGCTGGACTGGACTTGCAACACCAAATCACTTATACAGGAAGGGACAGAGCAGGCTATACTTCCTTAGGAGGCTGCGGTCCTTTAACATCTGCAGGAAACTCCTGTGGATGTTCTATCAGTCTGTGGTTGCCAGTGTCCTGTTTTACACTGTGGTGTGCTGGGGGGGCAGCACATCCAAGGACACATCCAGGCTGGACAAACTGATCAGGCGGGCCGGCTCTGTGGTCGGCATGAATCTGGACTCTCTGGTAACAGTGGTGGAGAAGAGGTCTATGGACAAACTATTGAACATCATGGATGATGCCAGTCACCTTCTGCGCACCGTCATCAGCAACCAGAGGAGCCTGTTCAGTGACAGAATGCTCCTTCCCAAGTGCAGGACGAACAGACTTAAAAACTCCTTTGTCCCTCACGTCATCAGACTGTACAACTCCTCTCTGGGGGGGAGGAGGGGTAACGGGAGGACAGAAAGGAGCAGTAGCCTAGCCTAACAATAAACAATACCAGACAAATGTGTAATATAATGTGCAATATAAAGTGCAATATCTCTCCTGCTGGGCAGCACGGTGGCGTAGTGGTTAGCGCTGTCGCCTCACAGCAAGAAGGTCCGGGTTCGAGCCCCGTGGCCGGCGAGGGCCTTTCTGTGTGGAGTTTGCATGTTCTCCCCGTGTCCGCGTGGGTTTCCTCCGGGTGCTCCGGTTTCCCCCACAGTCCAAAGACATGCAGGTTAGGTTAACTGGTGACTCTAAATTGACCATAGGTGTGAATGGTTGTCTGTGTCTATGTGTCAGCCCTGTGATGACCTGGCGACTTGTCCAGGGTGTACCCCGCCTTTCGCCCGTAGTCAGCTGGGATAGGCTCCAGCTTGCCTGCGACCCTGTAGAACAGGATAAAGCGGCTAGAGATAATGAGATGCTCCCTTAGAGATAGGGTGAGAAGCACAGTCACTCGGGAGGAGCTCGGAGTAGAGCCGCTGCTCCTCCACATCGAGAGGAATCAGCTGAGGTGGCTTGGGCATCTCTTTCGGATGCCTCCTGGACGCCTCCTGGACACCTCCCTGGGGAGGTGTTCCAGGCATGTCCCCCCAGGAGGAGGCCCCGGGGAAGACCCAGGACACGCTGGAGGGACTATGTCTCTCGGCTGGCCTGGGAATGCCTCGGTGTTCTTCCCAAGGAGCTGACCGAGGTATCTGGGGAGAGGGAAATTTGGGCTTCCATGCTTAGACTGCTGCCTCCGCGATCCGGCCCCGGATAAGCGGATGAGACGAGATGCTGCTGGAATCTTAATTTCCCTGAGGAAACCCTCCCAAAGGGATCAATAAAAGTTCAATCTAATCTAATCTAAACTCTAATTATGGATTACATCAGCCACAGCATCCCAACTGAGAGAATGGGTAAAATCATATACACAGACAATATTGCCCAGAGTACCAACAGTGAAGAACTCCAGGAAATGGTCTCCATCTGGTATGACAAATTGACAGCACATGGGATGAAGATGAGCAAAGCCAAAATGGAAGTAATGAAAGTATCAAAACAACCCTCACTCCCAGCCCCAGTGGACCATCAGGGTAGGAGAGCACCAACTTGCTGAGACCACTGCCTTTAAGTATCTCGGTGGTTGGATCCAGAACAACGGAGCGTTGGAATGTGAAATCCAAGGAGGAGAGTTGGGGGAGTGGTTTATGACAAAAGGACTTCCAAGAGAGACTGAAAAGTAGAGTGTACCAAAACAATAGTAAGACCAACCCTACTCTCTGGAGCAGAAGTATGACCAGTGAAGAAGAACCAACTCAACAGACTAGAGGTAGCAGAGATGAGGTTCCTCAGAGCTATAAAGACCATCAGAGAAAGAACAAAAGTTAGACAGTTGAGAGAGAAGATACAAGAGAGCAGACTTTGGTGGTATGGACACAAAGAGAAGAGATCCATCAGAAATAATTAGATGGGTAGCAGAAAGAACAGAGATAGGGAAGAGAACCAGAGGACACTCAAAGAAAAGATGGGGGGGGGATCTCAAAGAGGATGCTCAGCAGATTGACCCGACCAGGATGAGTGAGTGATCGACAAAAATGGAGAGTGGCTATACGGAAACCCAACCCCCCCCTTGAGGGGATTATATGGGATGATGATGGACATTCAATTATATGCAACGTTTCAGTCACAAAAGCATTTGTACAAACGACTGTAGTTAGCAAGCAAGAATGACAGTAGCAGCAGCAGCTGAAATCCCATGTATAGAATTAAATTTTTGATAATGTACATACATAAGCATTAATTGACATCATGTTTATGTAACGGGATGGAAAAGGAAATGGTCTGTTTTGCAGATCATAATATAATCCATGGCCTGAAGGTTAGAGAAGCAGGCCTGGGCCCAAAGGGTCATCGGTTTGATTCCCAAGACTGCCAGGAAAATGTGAAGGGAGATCAGTGAATGAACAGCACTTTCCCCTCCCTCTGTATCATGGCTAAAGTCAGGCTTGCAGTACTCTAGTCTAACTCGTGCCCTGATTTTAAGGACTCGTAACTCGACTTGGACTTGAGCACTGGTGACTCGGATGTGTGCATTAACTGCATTCAAACTTGTAAATTGGAGACTAGGGCTCTGATTTTTTTCTTTATTTTTTTGTAACATGCCATAATAATTTGGCACAAGATATTTATATCTACATTAATTTTTGTACCAATTTCGTGCAAGAGTGTCACACCTGTGTGTCTTGGCACGTGCATCAGATACACTTTCGGGCGCACTCCGGACAGCGCACGCGTCACAAGCGGACTCTCATGTAAACGACTCACACCTGCACAGGATTAAGGCGCAATCAGTGCACCTGTATAAAAACTGTGAAAACACTCTTACTTTGCAAAGTATTAAATTGCGTTGCTGACACATTACCAAGCCTTATTTCCTGATCCCTGATTTGTGGTTTCTTGTCTTTGGTTCTGCCGAGTCTACGATAGCCTGTTTGTGCCTCACTCGATCTATTGCCTGTTGCGCCGTTTTACAATTTTGCCTGCCGTTCTGGATTGTTTACCGTCTTCACTTGTATTAATAAACACACCTTCTGCACTTACATCCGTCTCCCAACCATCTCTGACCGAATACTTCACACTCCCTGATAAAGAGAAGCACATTCACCTGTTTATACGTCATGTTCAGGAACAAACTCATGTTAATGGTGCTGAAACAGCCACCGTCAAATGGTGCGGTTGGAGTCTTGTTCTCGGACTCAACTTGGATCAATAGTGGACTCGACTCGGAATTTTTTTTAATGACTTGGACTTGAACACTGGGGACTCGAGACTGGACTCGAGGTTTAGTGACTTGACTACAACACTGGTTGAAGTGCCCTTGAGCAAGGCACCTAACCCTTAACTACTCCCCAGGTGCTGTAGCATAGCTGCCCACTGCTCTGGGTATGTGCGTGTGCTCATTGCTCACGTGTGTTCGCTGCTTCAAATGGGTGAAATGCAGAGGAGGACCTTCACTGTGCTTGAGTGTACATGTGACAAAAATAAAGACAACTTCTTTTATAACTACAAGGAGGTGCATTAAATGACAATGACATTTAACAGATGTTGTAAATGCAGTTTAAAGGGAGGAGTGCAAGACAGAAAAAATCTTGCAGCAGTAGCATAAAGATCTTTGGGAGACGAAAAGCACGAAACTGCTTGAAACACTGAGTGTGAGTGCAACGTACATTTTCTTGATGCTTTCCTCACACTGGACATTCGAGCAGGTGAACAGGAACCAATGTTTTTTTTTTTTTTACAAACAGTGCAACCAGGAATCATACCGTGAACATTTTTCAAAATGGAACAACCATTTTGAATTATTTAGTGATTCAGTGAAATTATCAGCACTTTACTGCAGGGAGGCTGCACAATGACAGGATATAACACCTGTGCACACAAGCATCAGTTGAAAGAAAGGACAAAAAAAAGTGTGAGAAACAAAGCAGCTATGGTTGAATTGACTTGAACATGAGCACTTGCTTGCACACTGCTGCTTTGCTGATGGAGAATGTAAACAAATTGCAACAATTCAAAAAAGGTTTGTTATGACCAAGCTGACTTAGGTTATTAGCATAACCCAGAGGCAAAGGCAAAGTGCAAAATAAATAAATAAATAAATAAAGTGTTCCTCTTACCAGGTCTAAACTGGTGCGCTCTAACACATCTACCATTTTCTCCAACCTCGTGTTCGAGGTGAAGATAAAGTCGTCATCCACCCATAGCACATACTTGGTCGTCACCTGAGACACTGCGAGATTACGTCCAGCAAACCAGCCCTGTTGGAAAGTTTAAAAAGGTCAGTTATGTTCAGCAAGTATTGAAACATTTGTTCCCTTCACAAGAACTACACGGACAACCTGGTCAAAAAATATTTAATGCATGTCAAAATGCTATCCTTTTCAAACAAATCAATCAATCTTAAAGCTAGACAGCCTTTCGATTTCATAAAATCAGTGAAATTTAGTTTTCTCTGAAATGTGGTCATTGTGATACATGTTTATTTCTGTAATGCGTCACAAACAGGGATAAGAATGAAAAATATTTTAAAAGTCTGAAAAAACCGGGGCGGGGCACGGGGGGGCCCATGGGGCTAATTATTCTTGGCTATATATTTTTTTTACCCCAAAACCATTAATTTTATCAGCAAAAATTTGCAGTGTATTTGGAAATAAATTCCCCTTCTTGGTGGACTCCCAGGTGAAAATGATTAATACGGTACAAGAGACTTGTTTTTAATCAATTCACATTTGATTATTTCAAAAAATCAATGCACCTTTTAATATAAACGAGCTCTACAGTATTATATTTCTGCATTTTTGTGATTCATCTTTGAATACTCTAATCCTTTAAAATGAAGTGCAAACCAGAAAAAACTTCTATCATATAATTCTCTTAAGCTTTCTTCTGATGTTATCATGGTAGCAGGAGCTCTTGCATATTAAGCAGGCAGCATTCAACATCACTCATCACTTCCCTTTCAACTGCTGTGTGTACTAACTAGGTTTTATCTGGACAGGATGTTGTGTAATGTAATACAGATACCATACGGGCAATCTGAAGATCAAGATGGTGATTTTGAATTAAAGAACAGGCATGTACAATTGGCATTACATATTGGAAATTTTTTTTAAATCAAAAACTATAAGTTCATCTCAGCCTAAAAAATTTGGGCAGACGCTCCCGCACGGCACATACCAGCAATTCCGTCTCCCTATGAAATGAGCAATAAGTAGGAGAGTTATACACGGTATCATACCTAAAATTTTATCAGAAATATAGATATGAGACTATGATTCTCCCCAACATGCTACATTAGATAAGCTAACCCCATTTATAAAAAGATACACACTTATATATGACGTGTACTTGATATGCATTTCTGGGGGCGCGCGCGCTCTCTCTGCCATGCCGATCCTGTAGGCTGCACTGACTCAAACTCCGGTCCTTGAGAAAAGAGATAAAAGCCCACCCACACCGAAAGCTGATTGGGTTACTCAGCAAAATAAGCCAATCAAGATGCTCTTTGTCTGGCATGCGCTACATGAACAGGCACACAGGCAGTGTTGCCAGATTGGGTGCTTTTAAGTGCATTTTGGCGGGGTTTTGAACATATTTTGGGCTGGAAAACGTCAGCAGTATCTGGCAACACTGCATACAGTCTCCCTCGCGCGCGCACATTCTAAGATGCGCGCGCACGCTCTTGCTCGCTTCTATCAATATGCAGGAGACTCCCGGAACTTCCGGGAGACTTGGGATGTCTGCGTTATAAGGTGACCACAGATTGTTAATCATCCCCCCCCCAAAAAAAAAAAAAAAAAATTTCTCAACGGATTTACATCGATCTCAAAAACGATCATTTTGGTCTGAAAAAGTCGGAAATCCGCCAATCGGCGGAAAATTCTCATCCCTGCACAAAAAACCAGGCCATTCTGTGGCTGGGAAGTTATTTAATTTGAGGGGATTAAAGCAAATAGTGTGCATGAAATCTCTTGCTTCGTGCAGTCAAGCAGACAGAGGAAGTCCATGTGCGCATGCACAGGTTTACCTCCTTCTTCTTCTTTTAGGTTTTACAGCAGCTGGCATCCACAGTGTTGCATTACTGCCATCTACAGGTTTACAGTGTCTTGCAAAAACTATTCATCCCCCGTGGTGTTTGTCCTGTTTTGTCGCATTCCAAGCTGGAATTAAAATGGATTTTTGGAGGGAGCACCATTTGATTTACACAAAATGCCTACCACTTTAAAAGGTGAAAATTGTTGTTTTATTGTGAGACACACAATAATTAAGATGAAAAAACAGAAATCTGGAGTGTGCATACGTATTACCCCCCCCCCCCCCCCCGAAATCCCTAAATAAGAGCTGCTCCAACCAATTCACTTCATAAGACACATAATTAGTTGATTAAGATCCACCTGTGTGCAATCAAAGTGTCACATGATCTGTCACATGATGTCTGTATAAATCAACCTGTTCTGGAAAGACCCTGACTCTGCAACACTACTAAGCAAGCAACATGAAAACCAAGGAGCCTCCAAACAGGTCAGAGACAAAGTTGTGGAGAAGAATAGATCAGGGTTGGGTTATAAAAAATATCCCAAACTTTGAATATCCCATGGAGCACCATTAAATCCATTATAGCAAAATGGAAAGAATATGGCACCACTACAAACCTGACAAGAGAAGACCGTCCACCAAAACTCACAGACCGGTCAAGAAGGGCATTGATCAGAGATGCAACAAAGACACCAAAGAAGCTGCAAAGATCCACAGTGGAGATGGGAGCATCTGTCCATAGGACGACTTTTAGCTGTACACTCCACAGAGCGGGACTTTATGGAAGAGTGGCCAGAAAAAAAAAGAAAAAAAATTGCTTTAAAAAACCCCTCACACTTGGAGTTTGCCCAGCAGCATGTGGCAGACTCCCCAAACACATGGAAGAAGATTCTCTGGCCAAATGAGACAAAAATGTAACTTTTTGTCCATCAGGGGAAATGCCATGTGTGGCGCAAACCCAACAGCCTGAGAACACCATTCCTACAGTGAAGCATGGTGGTGGCAGCATCATGCTGTGGGGATGTTTTTCATCTGCAGGGACAGGAAAGCTGGTCAGGACTGAAGGAAAGGTGGATGGCACTAAATACAGGGCAATTCTGGAGGAAAACCTGTTTGAGCCAGCCAGAGGTTTCAGACTGGAACGAAGGTTCACGGTCTAGCAGACCCTAAACATACTGCTAAAGCTACACTGGAGTTGTTTAAAGGGAAACATTTAAATGTTTTGGAATGTCCTAGTCAAAGCCCAGACCTCAATCCAATTGAGAGTCTGTGGCATAACTTGAAGATTGCTGTACACCAACACAACCCATCTAACCTGAAGTCGGAGCAGTTTTGCCTTGAAGAATGGGCAAAAATCCCAGTGGCTAGATGTGTTAAACTAATAGAGACATAGCCCAAGAGACTTGCAGCTGTAATTGTAGCAAAAGGTGGCTCTACAAAGTATTGATTTTGGGGGGTGAATACCTATGCACACTCCAGATTTCTGTTTTTTTTTCCATCTTATTGTTTGTGTCACAACAAAACAACAATGTGCACCTTTAAAGTGGTAGGCATTTTTTGTAAATCAAATGGTGCTAACCCTCCAAAAATCCATTTTAATTCCAGCTTGTAATGCAACAAAACAGGACAAACAAGGGGGATGAATACTTTTGCAAGGCACTGTACCTTTGACCGTTCCATCATTCTGTCGCTAAACGATCAGCTGATCACACCGAGGTGCTCGCTGACTGCCAATATTTATTATTAGTTTGGTCCTGTGTTCCTTTCCTTCATATAAAACAATGTCTTTTCTTCTCGCTTTCCGTTACTGTAGTCGGTCTTTCATGTTTCATTCGCACACTCACGTCCTCCGTTTTTCTCTCCTGATTCAAATTTGTATCCCACAATGCCTTGCATGAACGGGTAAAGCCCACCACACAATGCATAACGTAGTATCTTGAATTGGGTTATGCTGAAGCAGGAAAAAAATAGCGGCGAATTTAGGGCCACGTGGCCTTTAATTCATTAATCGTTCTATTTAAAAAAATAAAAATAAAACTGGAAGTCTGTGACTCAAATTCAGTAGCTTTTGGACCACTAAAAATAAGTGGGTGTCAGGGAAAATTCTTTTTGTAACCTACACTTGAAAAATCTGAAAGGCAGTCTACCTTTAAACCTTAAATGAATTTTAAAATGAAGATCATCAACCAACATGCATCAGTACATTTAAATGTCTGCAACAAAGACAGGTTCGGAATGGAAGCAGTTAATGTTATATCAAAAGCAGTGAAGCAGAGATAAAAACATAACCATTAATCTCAAGATAAAGTCTGTAACGGGCTAGTAAACCGGCGAACCCGGAACTAGCATGAATAGACTAAAACACACACTTTAAATAATTAGTCAGCATGTAGCTAGCAGCTACTGGCAAAAATGAATGCTACAGTTTGTGGAGGCCATGCTAACTTGTATTTAAATGAGCTAAACGGGGTTTTTAGCAACCCAAATATCACTTGATCTCAAATGTAGAGCCTGACTGAAGCATTGTATCCTTATATGATGGTGTATGATGGTGTAGCTGATAAAATGGC
Organism: Neoarius graeffei; assembly: GCF_027579695.1. Classification (NCBI taxonomy): domain Eukaryota; kingdom Metazoa; phylum Chordata; class Actinopteri; order Siluriformes; family Ariidae; genus Neoarius; species Neoarius graeffei. The sequence continues at coordinate 82,565,602 of NC_083581.1, read as the reverse complement.
CAGCGAACGTTTGAATAAGATAAGGTAATCAAATAAACTGGTACCTGAGCATACAGTACATTCATGGGGAAAAGAAAGAATACCATACCAAAGAAAGACATATATTAGAGACTTGTGTCACGGTTTTGGTTCTCCATCTCCCAGATGGAGCACATATGAAAAATACGAGTGGTGCATTTCCCAGCAGAACGCTTATATGTCTATAATATATAAAAATATAGAATTGAAAGGGGGTGTACTTTCTTTTCCTCGTGACTGTATGTTAGGGGTTGCACGATGACAATTTTTTACTTGTAGTTTGTACTAGTATGGGTTCAACTGCGTTGTCTGGATGGATTTTCAATCATGTTCAAATCTGGCCTCTGGGGGAAAAAAAAAAAAGCTAGTCTGGATCGGACTCTTAACTAGGGATGAATAACGAGATGTAACTTTTACACAGCGCTGGCCAAAGCCGCCACGGTGCAAGGTTTTACTGAAATTTTATTTAGTATTGAAGGATGACAAATAACTGTGGGCGAAGTTCCTTCAGGAGCAAGTAGGAACGGGATTAAGAGAGTGTGTGCGAGAGACATTTCATGCAAACTAATAATGGTTCATTATAGCAGGAAGACTTTTCCAGTGTAGTCTTACGCAGCAGACTGCAGATTTAACGTCACCCTTTCCCATGTTCAATACTGCTGCTTGCGCTCCACCCCCTCCCTTACAAAAAAGAAGTGTATTCAGGTGTGCCTCTACAGTAGTATACTTCTTTTAAACTAAAAATAAAAAGAGTATGCTTTCAGTTTACGTTTTATTTACTTAGAGATATACAGTACTTAATAAAGTTATACATAAGTATACTTGGCCTATACTGAAAAAGTATATTGAAAAGTCTAAGTATATTAAGCTTATACTTAAAATTTTGATCAAGATATACTTAACAAAAGTGCAATAAAGTATTAAAATATTTGTGCCTTATGTTTAAGTGGACTTGCCCTGTAGTTGTGCTTATCCTTTTAATAGTAGCCTATAAAATACTTCTTTATATGGCAGCATGTTTTAAATCCCATCTTTTAAATCTGCATTCTTACCTTTATAACTTCACTGTAACTTAAGGTACAAAACACTTGAGTTGTCTACTGGTAGTGTGCATGAGGTAAGGGTTAGGGCTAGAAAACTAATAGTATACCTAGAAGGGTAATTGCAGTGTACTTCAAAACTAAAGCATAGACTAGATGTATATAACCAGTAACTAATAGTATATTTCCAATATGCTCTAAAGTATACTTTTATAAACTAAAACGTGGACTAAAAGTATAAAACAAGGTCAACTCATAGTAGTATCCTATGAAGTATGCTTTTGTAAACTAAAGAGTGGACTACAAGTATAGAACTAGTAAACTATTAGTACAACCCCGATTCCAAAAAAGTCGGGACAAAGTACAAATTGTAAATAAAAATGGAATGCAATAATTTACAAATCTCAAAAACTGATATTGTATTCACAATAGAACATAGACAACATATCAAATGTCGAAAGTGAGACATTTTGAAATTTCATGCCAAATATTGGCTCATTTGAAATTTCATGACAGCAACACGTCTCAAAAAAGTTGGGACAGGGGCAATAAGAGGCTGGAAAAGTTAAAGGTACAAAAAAGGAACAGCTGGAGGACCAAATTGCAACTCATTAGGTCAATTGTCAATAGGTCATTAACATGACTGGGTATAAAAAGAGCATCTTGGAGTGGCAGCGGCTCTCAGAAGTAAAGATGGGAAGAGGATCACCAATCCCCCTAATTCTGCACCGACAAATAGTGGAGCAATATCAGAAAGGAGTTCGACAGTGTAAAATTGCAAAGAGTTTGAACATATCATCATCTACAGTGCATAATATCATCAAAAGATTCAGAGAATCTGGAAGAATCTCTGTGCGTAAGGGTCAAGGCCGGAAAACCATACTGGGTGCCCGTGATCTTCGGGCCCTTAGACGGCACTGCATCACATACAGGCATGCTTCTGTATTGGAAATCACAAAATGGGCTCAGGAATATTTCCAGAGAACATTATCTGTGAACACAATTCACCGTGCCATCCGCCGTTGCCAGCTAAAACTCTATAGTTCAAAGAAGAAGCCGTATCTAAACATAATCCAGAAGCGCAGACGTCTTCTCTGGGCCAAGGCTCATTTAAAATGGACTGTGGCAAAGTGGAAAACTGTTCTGTGGTCAGACGAATCAAAATGTGAAGTTCTTTATGGAAATCAGGGACGCCGTGTCATTCGGACTAAAGAGGAGAAGGACGACCCGAGTTGTTATCGGCGCTCAGTTCAGAAGCCTGCATCTCTGATGGTACGGGGTTGCATTAGTGCGTGTGGCATGGGCAGCTTACACATCTGGAAAGACACCATCAATGCTGAAAGGTATATCCAGGTTCTAGAACAACATATGCTCCCATCCAGACGACGTCTCTTTCAGGGAAGATCTTGCATTTTCCAACATGACAATGCCAAACCACATACTGCATCAATTACAGCATCATGGCTGTGTAGAAGAAGGGTCCGGGTACTGAACTGGCCAGCCTGCAGTCCAGATCTTTCACCCATAGAAAACATTTGGCGCATCATAAAACGGAAGATACGACAAAAAAGACCTAAGACAGTTGAGCAACTAGAATCCTACATTAGACAAGAATGGGTTAACATTCCTATCCCTAAACTTGAGCAACTTGTCTCCTCAGTCCCCAGACGTTTACAGACTGTTGTAAAGAGAAAAGGGGATGTCTCACAGTGGGAAACATGGCCTTGTCCCAACTTTTTTGAGGTGTGTTGTTGTCATGAAATTTAAAAATCACCTAATTTTTCTCTTTAAATGATACATTTTCTCAGTTTAAACATTTGATTGGTCATCTATGTTCTATTCTGAATAAAATATGGAATTTTGAAACTTCCAGATCATTGCATTCCATTTTTATTTACAATTTGTACTTTGTCCCAACTTTTTTGGAATCGGGGTTGTATACAAGTTTACTTCTGGTCTACTTGCAGTACAAAATAATAGTTGTATACTCAGAGTTTACTTCTCTTAGACTTAAAGTATACTTTTTTTATAAACTAAAATTGGGCCGATTTAGTCCCAAGAAGTATTAGGTTAGTTTACTTACAAGTATACTGCAAGTACATTGATATCAGTGTACTTAAGGAAATATACTTTAACTTTACTTAAGTCGACTTAATAAAATGAACTTGAAGTACAATTTTTTTTGATAAGGGCTCCCCCGAGACAATGCATGCACATCTCAATTATTTCTATTAGGACTTTGAATTTTTTTTAAATTGCTATTCTGCTAAACTCCTGTAGGGCTCCAATACTGAGAGACTTGTTTCAACAAAGTACATTTCTTTATAGCTTTTCTTAGCTGTGCTCTATACAGTCTGCCTACATATCCTTACCGTCTAAATCACCATTTTTCCACTGCCCAGACTAGTCGACATCCCCACAACAAAGACGAGTGAATTTATTTGTTGACTAGACTACACAATCCCTAGTATATGCGTCGTTATACAAACTACGTGTTGGCTTGTGCACTTGATTAGATCACCATTTTGCAGCATCGTGTACTGTGTGCGTGTGATGCATTGCATGGACATGGCAGTGAATTTGACTTTATCAGTTTCTTGTGACCACAGGCAATGAGACTACCGGCATGGTTACTGATTTGGGAGTTGATTAAAATTATTTCACTTTGTCAAACTTGAGCAAACAAACAGTTTGTAATTTGAGTCAGTATTTTGACACTGTTTTGAATATCAGGTCTCTAATTTATTTGCCATCTATCCCTCATTCAGGTAGGTGAAATTAGGCACGAGACATTTTAAAATTAAATGTATTCAATTAAATTCACTGCTAATCCGACCCATTTTATGGTAACCCTTTGAAATTCATTCTAGACAAGCAAAACTCTTTACCTTTTTAAAAGGCATGGTGTAATGCTCTACGTAGGGGCCAGTTACAGGCTTCGGATGCTCGCTGTCATCAGCTATAACTATCGTGACCGTTGGATAGAACTTTCGAATGCTGTCAATCAAATCCTGAAGCTTGTCGTAACGCAGAAATGTTTTTGTAGCAATGGTGACAAGCGAGCTTATGTTGTATTCTAGAAGAGGAGGGGGAAAAAATAAAGAAACAAACATATTAATCATTTTGAAAACACTGTATGTGCATCATTACATATCAGGACCTGTATGAATTACCTCCTTTAGGTCCAGTGGGTCCGGGATCATAGAGCTTAGGAGTGATTTCATGGCGGATTTTAATGGTGAAGGCTGCCTGGAACCCATCAGTCCCAAATTGCACTGGTTTATAAAAGATTAAGGTGAAGGATTAGTTATCCAAAGAAGTGGCATTAGTAAGACAACCCTACAAATTTACAGAAAAAAGTGGCTTTTTTTTTTTTAATTTACAAAAATGACATTAAAGCTGTTCAGATTTTTCAACTGTAGGTCATAAAAAGAATTTTCCCCTCCGACACCCGGTTATTTTTGTTTAGTGGACCGAAAGCTACCGAATTCAAATCAAAGACTTCCAATTTTATTCGTTTTTTTTTAAACAATTAATAAATTTAGCTCCACGCGGCCATAAATTCTCCGCTATTTTCCCCTGCTTCATCCAGGACCCAGTTCAAGATACTACGTCATGCATCACATGGTGGGCTTTCCCTGTTCGCGCAAGGCATTGTCTCTCATCTCATTATCTGTAGCCGCTTTATCCTGTTCTACAGGGTCGCAGGTAAGCTGGAGCCTATCCCAGCTGACTACGGGTGAAAGGCGGGGTTCACCCTGGACAAGTCGCCAGGTCATCACAGGGCTGACACATAGACACAGACAACCATTCACACTCACATTCACACCTACGCTCAATTTAGAGTCACCAGTTAACCTAACCTGCATGTCTTTGGACTGTGGGGGAAACCGGAGCACCTGGAGGAAACCCACGCGGACACGGCGAGAACATGCAAACTCCGCACAGAAAGGCCCTCGCCGGCCACGGGGCTCGAACCCAGACCTTCTTGCTGTGAGGTGACAGCACTAACCACTACACCACCATGCCGCCCCACAAGGCATTGTGGGACAAATTTGAAACAGGAGAGAAAAATGGAGGACGCGAGTGTGTGAATGAAACGTGAAAGACCGACTACAGTAACGGAAAGCAAGAAAAGACATTATGTCATATACAAAGGAAAGGAAACAGGACCAAGCTAATAAATATCGGCGGTCAGCGAGCACCTCGGTGTGATCAGCTGTTCGTTTAGCGACAGAATGATGGAACTCAGTGCACGCTCAACGGTAAACCTGCGCGCGCACACACGGACTTCCTCTGTCTGCTTGACTGCGCGAAGCGAGCGATTTCATGCACATTATTTGCTTTCATCCCCTCAAATTAAATAACTTCCCAGCCACAGAATGGCCTGATATTTTTTTGAGATATTACAGAAATAAACATATATCACAATGACCAAATTTCAGAGGGAACTAAATTTCACCAGTTATGAAATTGAAAGGCCGTCAAGCTTTAAATTTATAAGCAGATCAGGTGAACTTTATTTGGGGGGGTTAAAAAAAATCATCATGCTGAACATCATCCATACATCAGAAATAGAGCCCTGCACTCCCACGGGAGTCCCGCGGGACCCGACGCAAAGCAGTGCAGCGCGGGACAAATTTTGAAAGCTCATTGCGGGTGCGGGTGGGAGGGGGAGTGCACAATGCGGGAGAGGTGATAAGCTGCAGTCTCGCTAACTAAAAACGTGTTTAAAATAAAATTTATAAATTATTAATTTATGTCTATCATATATAATTTGTGCTGGATATTTTATTTGGCATTAATAAAAACATTTTAAGATGCCTAAATTTGCGGATGTGGTCTAATCTCGCGTACGTTTCCGATTCCTTTCCGCTCCTCCGTGTTTGAGATCTCTGATCATGGCAGAAGAGCAGAGCTCCTCTAGTGAAGCTCACAGTGCTTCAGAAGTAAGTGCTGCTTTAAAAAGAAAGTAGGGGGCGGGGCACCATCACGCTGTGTCTTTTAAATTATATTTAAAAGACACATTTAAGAGAGCGGGCCGAGAGGTTGCGCGGGAGCGAGGCTGCGCGAGAGCGGGCCGAGAGGTTGCGCGAGAGCGGGCCGAGAGGTTGCGCGGGAGCGAGGCTGCGCGAGAGCGGGCCGAGAGGTTGCGCGAGAGCGGGCCGAGAGGTTGCGCGGGAGCGAGGCTGCGCGAGAGCGGGCCGAGAGGTTGCGCGAGAGCGGGCCGAGAGGTTGCGCGGGAGCGAGGCTGCGCGAGAGCGGGCCGAGAGGTTGCGCGAGAGCGGGCCGAGAGGTTGCGCGGGAGCGAGGCTGCGCGAGAGCGGGCCGAGAGGTTGCGCGAGAGCGGGCCGAGAGGTTGCGCGGGAGCGAGGCTGCGCGAGAGCGGGCCGAGAGGTTGCGCGGGAGCGAGGCTGCGCGAGAGCGGGCCGAGAGGTTGCGCGAGAGCGGGCCGAGAGGTTGCGCGGGAGCGAGGCTGCGCGAGAGCGGGCCGAGAGGTTGCGCAGGAACGGGCCGCGTAATAACAAACGCAATGCCCCCGAAGAAAGCTCCTACGGTCGAGGAGATAGATGATATTAAAAAATCCCTCGACTTTCTGGGGGAAGAAATCTCTGCTGTCAGGGTGCAGCAGAAGACCATCCTGGACCTGGTAGAAGAGGTCAAAGCTCTGAGGCTGCAGAATTCAGAGAAGGCAAAGAGGATCGCCATTCTCGAGAACCGAGTGGAGGAGCTGGAGCAGTACACCCGGATGAATGACATCATTGTGACCGGACTGCAAATTCAACCCCGCTCATATGCTGGAGCAGTGGCGAGAAGAGATGGAGAGGAGCTGAATGAGGAGGATGCTAACTCTGTGGAGAAACAGGTGTTAGCATTCCTGCACTCCAAGGGTATAGAGGTAAAAAGCAATAACATCGAAGCATGTCACCCTCTCCCACGGAGAAGCAACACAGGCAAACCAGCTGTAATAATGAGATTTGCCAACAGAAAGCATAAGATGCAATTGTTAAAACAAGGGAAGAAACTGAAAGGCTCAGATGTGTTTTTAAATGAGCACTTAACAAAAAAAATGCAGATATTGCAAAAAAGGCGAGACTACTAAGGAAACAGGGGAAAATCCAAAACACTTGGACACAAAACTGCAAGATTTTCATCAAGTTGAGGGGATCTCCAGAAGAGGCCAAGATCTTGGTCATCCGAGATATTGGGGAACTGGACAAATTCTGAGGGAGCCAAATAAAGCAGTTTACAATCATGACACAAGGACTGGACACTTTCCTTTATACTGAGCATAAAACACAAGATATGGAAAATAATATTGATCCGGAAAATAATCTTTTCAGCAACATCAATATCAGCTGCCGGTATTACACTGAATATCAATACAATGCAAAGATCAGAGACGGAAATAAGATATCAATTATTCATTTCAATATCAGAAGTCTGTATGCCAATTTCCATAAAATGAAGGAATATCTCAGTCAGTTCAATACTCCATTCAATATAATAGCCATATCAGAAACTTGGATCAACGATGAGATGGGAGTAGATCTTGAGCTGAACGGGTATGAATTAAATTATATCAATAGAAAGAACAAAAGAGGAGGGGGAGTGGCAATATATGTTGATAATAGTTTGGAATATAAAATTAATAATAAAATGACGGTAGCTGTTGATGATTGGATGGAGTGTATTACAATAGAAATATGCTGTGAAAAAATGAAAAATATAATGGTGAGCTGTATATACAGATCTCCTGGATCAAGCATAGAAGTTTTTATAGATTGGATGGAAAGTATGTTTATAAAATCAACTCAGAAGGTCATGTACATCTGTGGTGATTTTAACATCGACCTCTTAAATCATAAGAAACATAAAATGACAGAAGAGTTCATTAATTCAATGTTAAGTATGGGACTGTACCCAACTATTACCAGACCAAGCAGGATCACTTCTCACAGCACCACTTTAATAGATAATATATTTACTAATATCCTGGAAAATAATATAGAGAGTGGACTACTATTAACAGACATCAGTGACCACCTACCTATTTATAATGTATATTACTGTAATTATAGCAAGAAAAAGGATACTAAAAATTATAAATATATAAGAGTGAAAACTGAAGAAGCCATGATTGCACTAAAAAATGACTTAATAATACAGGACTGGAATGTAGTTTATAAAGAAAAAGATGTTGATAAAGCATATGAGGAATTTTTAATAATATTCAATGAACTATATAATAAAAATTGTCCTATAAAGAAATACAGCAATATACATAAATATACAAATAGTCCGTGGGTCACCAAGGGGCTACAAAACGCCTGCAAAAAGAAAAATATATTATACAGACAATTCTTAAAGCATCGAACTATAGAGGCAGAGGAAAAATATAAAAAATATAAAAATAAATTAACTAATATTATGAGGATATGTAAGAAAGACTATTATAATAAATTAGTGGAGAAAAATAAAAACAATATTAAAGGTATATGGACTGTATTGAATGGTATTGTGAGAAATGGATCCAAAACTACAAATTACCCAGAGTACTACACTGTAAATGATAAGACCATAAATAATATGGAGGATGTGGTGAATGGTTTTAATCAATTCTTTGTAAATGTGGGACCAGATTTAGCGGCAAAAATAAAGGAACCCGAAACAACACAATGTGGGGACATAGAAGATATGGGGGACAGAAATCCAAGTACAATTTTTCTAACTGCAACTGATGAGGAAGAAATTATCCAAATTGTAAGAAAATGTAAAAACAAAACTTCTGCAGACTGGAATGATATAGACATGTCAACAGTAAAGACAGTTATTGAGGGAATTGTGAAACCACTCACCCACATCTGCAATTTATCTTTTCAATCAGGTACATTTCCAGACAAAATGAAAATTGCAAAAGTGATACCATTGTTTAAAACCGGAGATAGACACCATTTCACAAACTACAGGCCTGTTTCTTTACTCCCCCAATTCTCCAAAATACTCGAAAAACTTTTTTCAGATAGACTGGACAAATTCATTGAAAAACACAACCTCCTTACAGACAGTCAATATGGATTCAGAACGGACAGATCAACATCGATGGCACTAATGGAACTAATAGAGGAAATCACAAAAAGTATAGACAATAAAAAAATAGCAATTGGAGTATTTGTGGACCTAAAAAAAGCATTCGATACTATTGATCATAGTATATTATTAAGTAAACTAGAAAAGTGTGGTGTTAGGGGAGTTGGGTGGAGCTGGCTGTCGAGCTATCTAAGAAACAGGCAACAGTTTGTGCAGATAGGTGACCATAAATCTGATTTCATGAACATTACATGCGGGGTACCACAGGGGTCAATATTAGGTCCGAAATTATTCATAATATACATCAATGACATATGTACAATTTCGCAAGAATTGAAATTTGTTTTGTTTGCAGATGACACCAATATTTTTTGTTCCGGTGAGAATTTGCAGCAGACTTTAGAGATAATCACAACTGAAATAAATAAACTAAAACTATGGTTTGACAAAAATAAATTATCATTAAATCTAAGCAAAACAAAGATTATGTTGTTTGGGAGACATAAAATAGATTGTAATGTAGAATTGATAATAGACAATACTAAGATAGAAATGGTACAGGAAATTAAATTTCTTGGTGTGATTTTGGATCCTAAAGTCTGCTGGAAACCTCATGTAGGATACGTACGAGCAAAACTGGCAAAGTGCTCGGCAATTCTGTGGAAAACAAAATATATTCTTGATTGTAAATCTTTGCATACTCTATATTACTCATTATTTTTGCCATATCTGACTTATTGTGTCGAAGTCTGGGGAAACACCTACAAAACCACTCTGCAGCCGATATGTACAATACAGAAAAGAGCAATAAGGACAATAAACAAAACAGGATACAGAGATCACACAAACCCACTATTCATAAAATCACACATGTTGAAATTTATGGATCTGGTCAAATTCAGAACAGCACAAATAATGTACAAAGCAAGAAATAATCTATTGCCAAAAAATATACAAGGAATGTTCAGTGAGAGAGAGGGGGGATATAATCTAAGGGGAGACCTAAATTTTAAAAAACCAAAGGTTCGAACAAATATGAAAAGCATGTGCGTATCGAGCTGTGGGGTGACTTTATGGAACAGACTGGAGACAGAAATAAAACAAAGTGCAAATATAAATCTGTTTAAAAAAAGGTACAAAAAAATATTTTTAAACAAGTATATTGCAGAGGAAATATGTTAATGGAGGATGATGAGGGATAAATAGAATAGGGTTGATTGTTATATTAGAACTAGCTTAGTATATGGTATATATTTATTTATGGGGATAGATATCTTCATATTTACAGGGATAAGTATGTAGTAGATATTTTTTTTTTTTGTAATTATATATTTATATAGATAGTTATGTGTATATGTATATATATATGTATATGGATATGGTATGTAGTATATATTTATTTTTGTAATTATATATTTATATAGATATTCATGAAGTGTATATGTGGTATATATTTTTATAAGTGTATTAATGTAGTTTGGATTTCGGGGTAGTTAAAAAGGGGTGGGAAATTAAAAAAAGTATTGTACTTCTTCCCACTCCTTTTTCGAACAATGTGCGGTGTATTGTAATGTATTAGCTCTTTATGTTATTTTATTTATTCTTTTTTTGTCACTTTTTTCATTTTCTTTCTTTTGTATGTATAAATAGTTACATACATTTTTATACATGTTCGAAATAAATAAATTCATTCATTCATTCATTCATTCATTCATATTAATTTCTTATAGGCCTACTTGTATTTCCTAGAATGTAAATGTGAGGAGTGACATACAAGCTATGTGCAATGTACAATATTCTTAATATCCACTGTAGATTTTGGTAGGTGTGTTGGGTATCTCTGTAAAGCCTCAGCCGTGCATGCCGCCTGGCAACGCGCACCCTCGCTACGTGCGCTAGGTGAAGGATCGGTCAGTGGAGAGCTCAGCATGTTTAATTCCCCAAGCCAATGACAAGAACTTTCGTGAGAAATAACGCGAACGTCTGCATCATGCGGGATTTGCGGGCGGGAGCAGGACAAAATATGGCAGGTGCGGGCGGGAGCGGGACTGAAAATCATAATTCTTTGCGGGAGCGGGACTGCACAATGCTGGAGCGGGACTGAAAATTCTGTCCCGCACAGACCTCTAATCAGAAATGATCCAGTCTCATACAAAATGCATCAGCATTTCATTCAAATCAGTTCAAGTCAATATCAGTTAAACAGTCTCAGTTAAGCACAGCAGCTCACCTACGTCTGCAGTATTGGGATGAAACACTGTATTTGTGTACATGACCAACTGAAGTTGTCTGTTCAGTGCAGACAGATGTGGACTGGAGAGTTTCACGTGCATCGTTCCTCCCCCACTTATATTGACCTCATTCACCAAGACTGCAACATCAAAGGTACCCATGGTGGCAGTTAAATTTACCTGCAGCAAACAGGGAAGTAGATTTAGGTCAACAACATTACTCTAGCAACGTTCATAACTATGATAAACACAAAGGAATGTTTTTCTAGTATACCATAAAAGGATAACATCCTGTCTTGCTTAAATTGAGTTCCTGATTAGAATCATGTTTAAATACAGAATGACCTAATCCAAATACAAACCAAAACACAACCATTTTAAACATAGTGGAAGAACAATCAGAAAAAACTTACTGAATAAACTCTGCGTGACTTGAGTTTCAGACCCAACCCTTAGAACAAGAAAAAAAATATATTTATAAATCAGAAATCTGAATCTGCAGCAAAAACTGACAAAACAAAAACAGACACACAGCACACTTATCTATGGATTGAAAAGCAAACAAAACAGGCAGATATAAATTATTATTCTATCCACATTCACTGGATAATGAGCAATCGTGTACTCTGATTGGCTACTCTTCTACGAGGATATCAGCTCATATACCGTGAGGAGAGAAAAACAAAATGGCGGAGCGTGTTACTGAACCAACCAAGGACAAAATTTAAAACAAACAAACAAACAAACAAACAAAAAAAACTCTACTCAAAAACTAAACTCCGAAAAAGTACAAAAGCAACAAAATACGGAATGAAAGTATTTCGTCGGAAGAACGCATCTTTTTTTATTTTACAAGAATTCTCGTCTCGTCTCGTCTTCTTCCGCTTTATCCGGGACCGGGTCGCGGAGGCAGCAGTCTAAGCAGGGAAGCCCAAACTTCCCTTTCCCCAGACACCTCGGCCAGCTCCTCGGGAAGAACACCGAGGCGTTCCCAGGCCAGCCGAGAGACATAGTCCCTCCAGCGTGTCCTGGGTCTTCCCCGGGGCCTCCTCCCGGGGGGACATGCCTGGAACACCTCCCCAGGGAGGCGTCCAGGAGGCATCTGAAAAAGATGCCCGAGCCACCTCAGCTGATTCCTCTCGATGTGGAGCAGCAGCGGCTCTACTCCGAGCTCCTCCCGAGTGACTGTGCTTCTCACCCTAAGGGAGTGCCCAGCCACCCTGTGAAGGAAACTCATTTCGGCCGCTTGTATCCGCGATCTTGTCCTTTCGGTCATTACCCAAAGCTCATGACCATAGGTGAGAGTCGGAACGTAGATCGACCGGTAAATTGAGAGCTTTGCCTTTTGGCTCAGCTCCTTCTTCACCACGACGGACCGGTAAAGCGACCGCATCACTGCGGAGGCTGCACTGATCCGCCTGTCGATCTCACGCTCCATCCTTCCCTCACTCGTGAACAAGATCCCGAGATACTTAAACTCCTCCACTTGAGGCAGAACTTCTCCACCAACCTGGAGAGGGCAAGCCACCCTTTTCCGGTCGAGAACCATGGCCTCGGACTTGGAGGTGCTGATTCTCATCCCAGCCGCTTCACACTCGACTGCAAACCACCCCAGTGCATGCTGAAGGTCCTGGTTTGAAGAAGCCAACAGGACAACATCATCCGCAAAAAGCAGAGATGAAATCCTGTGGTTCCCAAACAGGATTCCTTCTGGCCCCTGGCTGCGCCTAGAAATTCTGTCCATAAAAATTATGAACAGAACCGGTGACAAAGGGCAGCCCTGCCGGAGTCCAACATGCACTGGGAACAGGTCTGACTTACTGCCAGCAATGCGAACCAGACTCCTGCTCCGTTCATACAGGGACCGGACAGCCCTTAGCAAAGAGCCCCGAACCCCATACTCCTGAAGCACCCCCCACAGAATACTACAGGGGACACGGTCGAATGCCTTCTCCAGATCCACAAAGCACATGTGGACTGGTTGGGCAAACTCCCATGAACCCTCGAGCACCCTATGAAGGGTATAGATCTGGTCCAGTGTTCCGCGACCAGGACGAAAACCGCATTGTCCCTCCTGGAGCCGAGGTTCGACTATTGGTCGAATTCTCCTCTCCAGTACCCTGGAGTAAACCTTCCCTGGGAGGCTGAGAAGTGTGATTCCCCTATAATTGGGGCACACTCTCCGGTCCCCTTTCTTAAAAAGAGGGACCACCACCCCAGTCTGCCACTCCAGAGGCACTGTCCCTGACCGCCACGCGATGTTGCAGAGGCGTGTCAACCAAGACAGCCCCACAACATCCAGAGACTTGAGATACTCAGGGCGGATCTCATCCACCCCCGGTGCCTTGCCACAGAGGAGCTTGCAAACCACCTCAGTGACTTCAGCTTGGGTAATGGACGAGTCCACCTCTGAGTCATCAGCCTCAGTCTCCTCAGTGGAAGACATGACGGTGGGATTGAGGAGATCCTCAAAGTATTCCTTCCACCGCCCGACAATGTCCCCAGTCGAGGTCAACAGCTCCCCACCCGCACTGTAAACAGTGTTGGCAGAGTACTGCTTCCCCCTCCTGAGGTGCCGGACGGTTTGCCAGAATTTCTTCGAGGCCGACCGATAGTCCTTCTCTATGGCCTCCCCGAACTCCTCCCAGTTCCGAGTTTTTGCCTCCGCAACTGCCCGAGCTGCAGCACGCCTGGCCTGCCGATACCCGTCAGCTGCCTCGGGAGTCCTGTAGGTTAACATGGCCCGATAGGACTCCTTCTTCAGCTTGACGGCATCCCTTACTTCTGGTGTCCACCACCGGGTTCGGGGATTGCCGCCACGACAGGCACCGGAGACCTTGCGGCCACAGCTCCGAACAGCTGCGTCCACAATGGAGGTAGAGAACATGGTCCACTCAGACTCAATGTCCCCCGCCTCCCTCGGAAGCTGGGAAAAGCTCTCCCAGAGGTGGGAGTTAAAGACCTCCCCAACAGAGTGCTCGGCCAGACGTTCCCAGCAGACCCTCACCATACGTTTGGGCCTGCCAGGTCTGTCCAGCTTCCTCCTCCGCCAGCGGATCCAACTCACCACCAGGTGGTGATCAGTTGACAGCTCAGCCCCTCTCTTCACCCGAGTGTCCAAGACATAGGGCCGGAGATCAGATGAAACGACTACAAAGTCTATCATTGACCTCCGACCTAAGGTGTCCTGGTGCCACGTCCACTTATGGACACCCCTATGCTCGAACATGGTGTTCGTTATGGACAAACCGTGACTAGCACAGAAGTCCAATAACAAAACACCACTCGGGTTCAGATCGGGGAGGCCGTTCCTCCCAACCACGCTCCACCAGGTGTCACTGTCATCTCCCATGTGAGCATTGAAGTCCCCCAGTAACACAATGGAGTCCCCAGTCTGAGCACTCCTCAGTACCTCTCCCAGGGACTCCAAGAAGGCCGGATACTCTATACTGCTATTTGGGCCGTAGGCACAAACAACAGCAAGAGCCCTCTCCCCAATCCGAAGGCGCAGAGAGGCGACCCTCTCGTTCACTGGGGTAAACTCCAACACATGACGGCTGAGCTGGGGAGCTATAAGCAAGCCCACACCAGCCCGCCGCCACTCACCACGGGCGACTCCAGAGAAGTGGAGAGTCCAGCCCCTCTCGAGGAGCTGGGTTCCAGAGCCCAAGCTGTGCGTGGAGGTGAGCCCGACTATCTCTAGCCGGTACCTCTCAACCTCCCGCACAAGCTCAGGCTCTTCCCCCCCCAACGAAGTGACATTCCATGTCCCAACAGCCAGCCGCTGTGTCCGGGGATCAGGTCGTCGAGGCCCCTGCCTTCGACTGCCACCCAATCCACATTGCACCAGTCCCCTACTGCTACCTCTGTGGGTGGTGAACCCACAGGAGGTCGGGCCCACGTCACCTCTTCGGGCTGAGCCCGGCTGGGCCCCATGGGCAAAGGCCCGGCCACCAAGCGCTCGCATACGAGCCCCAACCCCGGGCCTGGCTCCAGGGTGGGGCCCCGGCTGCATCATCCCGGGCGACGTCACGGTCCTCGGATTTTTCTCCATAGGGGTTTTGGTGAACTGCTCTTAGTCTGGCCTGTCACCTAGGACCTGTCTGCCTTGGGAAACCCTGACAGGGGCATAATGCCCCCGACAACATAGCTCCTAGGATCATTCAAGCACACAAACCCCTCCACCACAATAACGTGGCAGTTCTAGGAGGGGTTTACAAGAATTATTAGAGCATTTTTCACTTATTGCTCCTGTCGTTTCGCCGGTTTGTTTACATCCATCTTTAAGCATTAAATTTTTTTTTAGTCTGGTTCAAAAGCTCAAAGGAGTTTGAAAATTACAAAACTGAAATGTCTAAGGAAGAATTAAATAAAATGTCTAAAGCTATTCTATACCTTGGCACGACAGCAAGACGGCACTTTCTACCAAAAAAAAAAAGTCAATTCGTGCAGCCATCGATAGGTTTTTAAGAAGTTCGTCTAAGCGGAAATGATTTTGCTGGAGGTTTGTATAAAGTTATTTATTGAATATGCAAAAAAAAAAAAAAAGCTCTATTTCTCAAAATCCAGTGAATTTGGATCGAAAAAAATTATAGTTTTTTCATTCATTCAATCTCCTCGTACATGGCTTATAGCCAACTCGGCGTGTCTATCAGCTCATGTACGACTCGAGTTCATGGAATCACAATATAGTTTGAGACCATGTTACATCACACATCTTCACTTCCTCCAGGAAATAAGGTACGTATTAACACCATAACACCATTTTTCCATCCAAGATGGCGCCGCAGACGGCTGCCACGTGACTTTGCTCTCTCATACTTTCTATGTTTTTTTTCTATACTTTTTTCTGTCTGTACTATGAAAGCTAAGTCGAACCGGAGTCAAATTCCTCGTGTGTGTAACATACCTGGAAATAAAGTGCTTCTGATTCTGATAAACATTCTGAATTAACATCCAAGTTTGCATTATGAACACACACTTTGGCTTGCAATCAATTCTTCAGTATATTAGTATAAGCACACACAGGGAAGAGACAGATCTCCATCTGCCCAAGTTATTTGGAATATAATAAGGATAAAGAACATAATGGGGCATGCCATTATAGCAAACTAATCAACATTAAAATAAGGTGATGTGAAGTGGCCCAACAAAGTTGATCATTTTGAAAAAACAGCATATCCAGAAATTATCATCCCTCTCATAAAACAGCAGTTTGACAATACAGCTATTCCAATTTTTAAATTTGTTCATGTATGACACATCACACAGGCGTATACCACAGGTGATTGTTTTGAGACCTGGGAAACCTGGCCTCCGATAAAACGCACCAATGAAATGTTTCTATATTAAATGTACAGATAGATCAATATTATTCATCACGCTTGATGAAATTCAGTCTCCGATATCTCACTGCATTCTCACACCGTTCATTCATTTAAAAACTGTTGCACAGCCTGAGTGAAAAATCTCCATCGAAGCTCAGCTGATAGAACCGTATTAAAATGTACAAACTCACTGGGATCCTATCCATGGAACATGCAATTACAGTGTCTTGCAAAAGTATTCATCCACCTTGGTGTTTGTCCTGTTTCGTCGCATTACAAACTGGAATTAAAATGGATTTTTGGAGGGTTAGAACCATTTGATTTACACAATATGCCTACCACTTTAAAGGTGTTTTTTTTTTTTACTGTGACACAAACAATAACAGGTGGCGCGGTGGTGTAGTGGTTAGTGCTGTCGCCTCACAGCAAGAAGGTCCGGGTTCGAGCCCCGTGGCTGGCGAGGGCCTTTCTGTGCGGTGTGGGTGCAATCAGTTAATTATTGAAATTAAGTGATCAATCTCATTAAATCAGTCTCATTAAATTTGAAGGTCAATAATTAAAATGAATCAATCCCATTGAATCATTTAATTTGACTCA
Organism: Neoarius graeffei; assembly: GCF_027579695.1. Taxonomy (NCBI): domain Eukaryota; kingdom Metazoa; phylum Chordata; class Actinopteri; order Siluriformes; family Ariidae; genus Neoarius; species Neoarius graeffei. The sequence goes on along the minus strand of NC_083581.1, from coordinate 82,548,298 downwards.
TTTGAATTGAATCATACCATAGAATCAGTCTCATTTGAAGTGAATCATTCAATGAATCATTTAGTGAATCATTCAATGAATCATTTAGTGAATCATACCAATGAATCATTTAGTGAATCATACCATTAATCCTGGATAAATTACCAAACAGCTAGATTATGGTATATTTCCAAATTATTACGATCACTTACCATATTACATAAACTTGTATGCACCTTTTTGAATTCTTTGAGAGATTGGGGACTTCAGATATTGTTCACACCAACAAGATGAATACACACAGCTTTGATAATAAATGGATTTATTATAACAAAGATAAAAATGGATAATCAATATATACAAATATGATATGGTGTGGGTGTGTGTATGGCCTAGCTTGTTGCTAGCTAAAACAAAGGAATGTTATCTAAATAGAACAAAGGATTAGCTCTGTTGCTAATGTGTGCTTGTGTGTGTGTGTGTGTGTGAAGGACTTGACCATGTGTTTAGCCTCGTGTAGCCAACTACACGTGGTGGAGGCCTAGATTAGCCTTGTGTTGCTAGTGTGTGTTTGTGAAAGGCCCTATGGCCTAGCTAAAGTGTGTTTGTTAGGCCTGGTGAGGCCTACTGAGCACGTGTTGCTAAAGACAAAGGAATTAGCTTTGGATGCTAATGTGTGCTAAAAGAAAGCAACCATAGGCCAATTTCACTAGCTTATAACATTACTGAATCCCCTGAAATCTTAATGCGGTCAAGATGTATAATAAAAGAACTAAATATGTTAGTAGTAAAGGAAAGTATGCACAGCCTATCTATTAAAACAATTGAGAGATTAACAAAATAAATCAACACGCTGCGTGTTTTAACAGTGTAACAATAAACCTGGGTTTAAATTCACACTATTTCAATAAAAGCAAATTCCTAAGACTATCTTAATTATGCCCAAGTGCCAAAATCTTACTTAATCCTGCCTTTAGCAAGATATGAAGAAATATTCGCCGTTGTAGTTTCGGGCCTCGCCGTTGGAGCACGTGAGCCGCTCGTGATGGAGGCGTAGATGATGATGATGCTTTATTCCAGACTCAAGGTCCATCCCCACAGAGTACAAAAAAACAATTAAATTAACACAAGACAAATAACAAAAAAAAAAAAATCACAATATAAAAACAAATCATTACAAACAACACACAAAATTAAAAACATCTAATGTCACAATTTCAAAAGACTTATACCAATGCTTCCAATACTGAGATGTGCAGCGAGTGTCACTGTATACCATGCTTACTAGTGCCACAACATTTTGGTTTTTTAAGTCATTCAGCCTGCAGATAAATCTATACATTGTGTTTCTCAACACTGCATTCAGTGTATTAACTCCAGCACTCACACACAGCCCACTCGCACTTGTCCATCTGGGCCTTTTTAGGAGTATCCTCAACGCATCATTGTAAGCCACTTGTAATCTCTGGAAGCTGGATTTTTTATAGTTTAACCATCAATGTGCAGTATATAGAGGTGAACAATACGCTTTAAAGAGAGTCAACTTCACATTATCAGAGCAGTTACCAAATTTTCGTGCCAATACATTTGCTTGCACACACAACATACGGCACTGGCGATAAATATCCTCATCATCTGTCAGTTGGTCTGTGATAACATGTCCCAGATATTTCACTTCCCTACAGATGTTTAGGACCTTTCCCGACAGTTTAAAGTCAGGGAAAGTCATATGCTTATCTTCTATGGTTCTGCAAATCATGATCACACTCTTAAGCTCATTGTACCTTATATCTTGCTGCTCCCCAAACACAGAGCATACATTAAGGAGCTGCTGCAAACCAGCTGAGCTAGGGCTAAAAATTACACAGTCATCAGCATACATAAGATGGTTCATAACTGTACTGCCCACCATACAGCCAGTTTTACATGTTCTTAGATTATGGGGCAGCTCATTCATATAGAAATTAAACAATACAGGCGATAATATACTCCCCTGTCTTACTCCATTTCTGATATGAAAGGGGGCAGACAAGCAGTTGTCCCATTTCACCTGCATGGTTTGCTGGGCATACCAGTAGGACAATATTCTGACTATATACTTGGGGACACCAACTGCACCAAGTTTTTTAAATAATTTATCATGATTTATTCGATCAAATGCCTTAGAAGCATCTAAGAAACAAATAAAAATTGAGGAGTTTTTTCTCTTGTAGTTGTTCAGCAGTTCTTTTAATACATATATGCACGTCTGTGCCATGTCTCGGTTTAAAACCAAATTGGTGATCTGTAGAGGTAATTAAATAATTAATTCTCTGCAAGATAATTTGCTCAACCACTTTGGACAATATATTAGCTAAAGCAATGGGCCTGTAGTTATCAGAGGATCCCACTTTTCCAGCTTTATCCTTAATCACAGGAACCAGCTGCACTGTCATCATGGAATCTGGAAGAAAACCATGGGCCATGAGGGCAGTGAAGCATAAGGCAAGAAGTATACTTAACCTAAAGCTGGCATATTTAAGATGTTCAGCAGAGATAGCATCCATCCCTGTTGTTTTATTTATTGATAAATTTTTAATCGCTTGGGAAACCTCATGAAACTTGATCACCTCAATAGCTTCAACATTTGCTACTCGACGGGTGCTAGGCCGAGTCAAATTAAATAGTTTACTGTAATGCATTCGCCAAAACTCTGCAATATTACTAGCTCCAGAGACTCCATCTACTGAACATGGTAAAAAGGGTTTGTACCCATTAATATGTTTCACCTCTTTCCAAAAATCATTGTTAGTATTATTTAAAAGTTTCTTTGCCATAGAGTCGGCCCTCATACATTGTTCATTTTTACTAATGAAACGAACTGCATATTTGTATTTTGCATTTGTACTCTTCTTATACTCAAAAATGGGCCCCTGTCTTGGTTTACCAGCCATTGCCCAAGATTTAGTAGCTTCACGAGCCTCAGCATAGAATTCGTCTACATAGATATTCCATCCAGGCTGGACTTTCCCTCTCCTTACGACTTTAAGGTGAGGCTTACTAGCTTCAAGTAAACAAGAGACAATGTCAGTATATATTGCAGAGATATATGTATTATGTTTGGTATTTGTACAGTTACAATTTTTACATGAAAGTGCATCTATAGGGAGATATATATTGCTCAATAGCTGATCAGAATATTTACAATAAGAAGCTATGTCTTCACATGAAAAAGATGACCAATCCAGTTTACCAGGAATAGAATTATTTGCACATTTTACTGTTGCGGGTATGTACTCAGATCTGACAACCATCTTTACTGGGATGTGATCAGAAGTGGATACATTATATAGGATTTCCATGTGTGACAAGGAGGCATGAGCATCAGCTGTAGAGAGACAATGATCTAACCAGGATGTGGTGTGCCAAGCTGCACTAATATATGTATAGCTTTCGGCTGGCAAAAGCTCTTTGCTAGAAAGAATCAAGTTATTATCTACACAAAAATTCCTTATGTGATTAGCAAAGCTTGACCTTTTGTCTGAAATATCCGCGTTCATATCTCCAACAATAAAAATGTTTGTGACACACTCACTTTGAAGGTAAGAAGTAATAAAAGCAAGCTTATTTACATATTCTTCCTCATTATGTTGACATTCATATGGGATGTAAATATTTAAAATAATAAATTTCTTATCCCCCTGAGTGACCTGTATAGCAATACACCAGTCCACAGCAAGCCTTAGGACATTAATGGCTGAGTCCAGTCTCTTATTCCACAGGATTGCCACACCTCCTGGAATTCTGCCCCTTTTTATACCCTGGCTGAGGTCAGTGGTGGACTCTCCTGCCCCATGGAAACTGTCACTTACGGAATTCAGTCCCTTTAAATCCTGTTTTGCTAGGAAAATTTCCTGTAGGCACAGTATGTGACATTGTTCCAACAGTTGATCAACAACCAAGCGGCGAGCTTTATCCGCTGCACTTTGGCCCAGACGTAGGCCACGACAATTGTATGACAGAATATTTATATCCATAGCAACACCATGGTTAGGCACTCATGTCAGTAGCGAGCGCACTCGTGGCCCCAGCAGATAGTGTAGCCGCATTACCAATTATTCCAGCCTTCCGTGGTTCGTAAAAACGCCTTACATATGTTCCCTCGGGCCAAAGATCCGGGTTATACATATCGCCAATTTCTTTGCATTCAGCGGACATTTTAAATGATGCGTATCTGGTGTTAACAGTGACAATCCTTTCACATAACACACCATGTCCAAGTTTACTCGCAAGGTGAGTACGCAGTACCTCAGCATCTATATCGGGTGAAAATCTGGATGCAAAGACACTCACCCTTTTTGTTGTTATCATCTTGATGCCCCCTGCATCTCCTGTGCCCACAATAGTTTTTCCAGTTTTCTTTTGGCCCAACGAAGATTTCCCCGAGCGTGTTCCATGTTGGTACTCCTCAGTGCTCTTTCGTTTCCCCTTTCTCACCACGTCGCTCCACTTTGATAATCCGGGGCTGTGTGTTGGTGTGGCACTTTCCATTGTAAGGAGCTTCGGTCTCTGTAGCTCTCCTCGGTGTCAGTCCTCTAAAATTTCGGTCACCTCCGCCAAGCTGTCGGCATCTCCAGCAGCCGCGAATTTGGCAGCATGGTCAGTGCTTACATTCCCATCCTCCAGCCGCTTCACCGGCCCAACAAAACTATTGTGGCCATGATCAGAGTGCTGTTCCAGGGCACCAATACGGCGGGTCACATCCACCGTAGACACCCACAAGCACTCGCTTATTTCAGTCTGCCGATGAAGGGCATGTTTCATAGCGGAAACATCACAGTGTAGCTGCTCTATTTTTCGAAGTAGGCCGCAGACATCCATATTGGAAAAAGTCACAGGTGGCAACTCATCCAAATAGTGAGATACAAATCTCGGGACATTTTCCCCACACTCATTTAGCACTTTGAGACAGCTCTTGATGTTATTAGCGTCCTTTTGTGCTCCCTTGTGTACGATATTCCGTTGTGAAGTAGGACAGATTTCAATCAGCACTTTCTTTGAGGCCTCTATCCAGTCGGAGTCGAAGTTGTTAGCAGCTAACAGAACAATCTCATCCTGACTCAGTGTTCTCATTTTTATGGCAAGGAAATGTAAAAGTTCATCTTCCACTATGACTTTGCCATCAGTAGTCTAGAGAACTTTCTGGTCCAGCGGAGCACTTGGGTGGTTCCCGTGGAAAGCAGAGGATTCTTGGTCCGAACTTCAGCGTTCGTGAGGAAAAGTCTCTGATCAGAATAAGATGCACAGCGCTTTTGAGTTAAAAAGGATTCAATCGCTTCTTAACTTTTAACTGCCTGGGCTGCAGTCATGACGTCACTTCTAATACAAATAAACCGGTTGTAACTCCGGTTGAGTTTAAAGATCGCGCTATTCTGGACTTTTACCTTGGCCAGTGGTTAAGCACAGAATGCGCTGGATGGTGAATCTTGCAAGAAGGAAGTGTTTTCGGGTTTGAGAGCATCTCTTTTGTGCGTCTAGATTCCTTGGAATCCGGACACGAGAGACAAAGATGGAAGCGTTGTCCCATTGTTTTATGCTTCCCTGTATGCAGCGGTGACCCCGCCCCGGCGTGACGCAGGTCAACGCGGAAGTGGCCTGATGGGAAATGTAGTTTCTTAGTGGAATGTACCTACAGCGGAGTTTGCATGTTCTCCCGGTGTCCGCGTGGGTTTCCTCCGGGTGCTCCGGTTTCCCCCACAGTCCAAAGACATGCAGGTTAGGTTAACTGGTGACTCTAAATTGAGCGTAGGTGTGAATGTGAGTGTGAATGGTTGTCTGTGTCTATGTGTCAGCCCTGTGATGACCTGGCGACTTGTCCAGGGTGAACCCCGCCTTTCGCCCGTAGTCAGCTGGGATAGGCTCCAGCTTGCCTGCGACCCTGTAGAACAGGATAAAGCGGCTAGAGATAATGAGAATGAGACAAACAATAACAGGGAGGAAGGAAGGAACAAAAGAAGGAAGGAATCTGGAGTGTGCATAGGTATTCACCTCCTTTCGTATGAAATCCCTAAATAAGAGCTGCTCCAACCAATCCACTTCATTAGCCACATAATTTGTTGATTAAGATCCACCTGTGTGCAATCAAAGTGTCACATGATGTCTGTATAAATCAACCTGTTCTGGAAAGACCCTGACTCTGCAACACTACTAAGCAAGCAACATGAAAACCAAGGAGCCTCCAAACAGGTCAGAGACAAAGTTGTGGAGAAGTATAGATCAGGGTTGGGTTATAAAAAATATCCCAAACTTTGAATATCCCACGGAGCTCCATTAAATCCATTATAGCAAAATGGAAAGAATATGGCACCACTACAAACCTGACAAGAGAAGACCGTCCACCAAAACTCACAGACCGGTCAAGGAGGGCATTAATCAGAGATGCAACAAAGACACCAAAGATAACACTGAAGGAGCTGCAAAGCTCCACAGTGGAGATGGGAGTATCTGTCCGTAGGACCACTTTAAGCCGTACACTCCACAGAGCGGGGCTTTATGGAAGAGTGGCCAGAAAAAAAGCCATTGCTTAAAGAAAAAAAAAAAAAAAACACGCATTTGGAGTTTGTCCAGCAGCATGTGGCAGACTCCCCCAAAACACATGGAAGATGATTCTCTGGTCAGATGAAACGAAAATTAAACTTTTTGTCCATCATGGGAAACGCCATGTGTGGCGCAAATCGAAAACCCTGAGAACACCATTCCTACAGTGAAGCATGGTGGTGGCAGCATCATGCTGTGGGGATGTTTTTCATCTCCAGGGACAGGAAAGCTGGTCAGGACTGAAGGAAAGATGGATGGGACTAAACACTGGGCAATTCTGGAGGAAAACCTGTTTGAGTCTCAATCCAATAGAGAATCTGTGGCATAACTTGACGATTGCTGTACACCAATGCAACCCATCTAACTTGAAGGAGTTGGAGCAGTTTTGCCTTGAGGAATGGGCAAAAATCCCAGTGGCTAGATGTGCTAAGCTAATACAGGCATGCAAACTGGTCAGGGGTGAAAAAGGTGAGAAGGGTGCACGGACACACGGCACGTGCGCAAAAGTACATTTCGTAGTCTACGTTACAAAAAAAAATTGCAACCAGTGACATCTTGAATTTAATACAGTACAAAATAACTTTCCATAAACATGTCTTAATAAGTTACTGTTGAGTGGCCGGTAAATTGTACCATTTATATGTCAGTGGCCGGTAAAGTTTGATATTTTGTGAAGTTAATTTTCACCCGTGTACAACACAGTGGGCTATTTACAAAAAGGTATATATTGCTGCCTGTGCTATCTAACAGACCTACCCCAGAGGACACACCTGGCCAATCCCTGTCTGTTCGGTTACATTGCTTTTCTCCCCACCGAAAGGGGCATCAAGAGAGCAAAGAGCTTAAGTTACAACTCATGTGGGTTTTATTTCCTTTGATTTATTTGTTTCCACAACAGGTATCCACATATAGGTTATAAACCTATAAAACACATAAAAGATCGCAATATAAACTGCCATTTTGATAGATAAATCCAGAGAAAAATTGTTAAAATTCATTTACAAATACCAATATAAATATTCATGTGTATTTCACATCAATAGAAAATCAAACATTGCATTGCATCACCACATAGCACAGTGACTTCAAAAGCATTGAGCGAAAAACACTAACTACAGGACAGAAAGCAAAGCTGGCATCAATGCACATACAAATATTATTGCATAATAGCCACCACATTGTTTGGTATCCACAACAAATACTTTACAGCAAAAATCAGTTACTTAAAATAAACCAATATATTAGCAATAGCATTACTTCTCATGAAATGTCACAATAAATAATTACCCATATCAACAGAGCAGTTTTTTATCATTCCAGAGGAGCAACATTACCTGAAGTATAAATAGCAACAGCAACAACCCATAAATCAATTTAATTAACCATCTACATTTCTCATCCGCTTCACAGACAAGACGCAAAACCAGAAACCAACTACATTACCCAACAGCCACCGCAACCCGAAGGTCTGATCACTACAATTCAAAACATTTGCGAAGTTAACCATAAACATTACAACACCGACAACACCGATCATTTAAACACAGCAATATCTACAGCGCAACCAAGAAACAGTTTATCAGCCATTCACAAAATAGTGACAATTCAAAACACAGTAAAAACCGCAGCAAAGTGAAGGAGAGGAGTTACTCACTGGTGGTGCTTTGCTCTCTCAACGAGACGCCATGTTGGACAGCTAAGCGCGTTCCCATTTAAAATCTCTAAGCGCACCTCATTGGATAACAACTACCCGTTTCGGTTTTGCATGGAAGATCTTACTGGCTACACCATGAATCAACCAGGTAAGTGAACCACCCTCTCATTCACTTGCGCTTACCATCTTTGACAAACATGACCTAGTAGACCCTCCCACTTACAACCACACAGTGAGCAAAACACTGTCTGTCAATTTTCTTAAAAAGACATCACCTATGTGAAATCAGGGGCGGATCTAGAAAAATATTTATGGGGTGGCAAGAGGGGGACAGGAATTTTTGAGGGGTGGCATCGTATTACAGACGTGTATATATACACTGAATTTAATCACAGTTATCACAGTTTGACAACAAATAGTATGTACACACTACAAAAGGGCATGGGCTGCCATTTACAAACTCATACAGACAAACAATCTCATGCTTTTATTGTTCGCGAAGAACACACACTCTCAGATGAGGTCTATACCGTTTCTGGACAGTTTTATACTCATCTCATCTCATTATCTCTAGCCGCTTTATCCTTCTACAGGGTTGCAGGCGAGCTGGAGTCTATCCCAGCTGACTACGGGTGAAAGGCGGCGTTCACCCTGGACAAGTCGCCAGGTCATCACAGGGCTGACACATAGACACAGACAACCATTCACACTCACATTCACACCTACGCTCAATTTAGAGTCACCAGTTAACCTAACCTGCATGTCTTTGGACTGTGGGGGAAACCGGAGCACCCGGAGGAAACCCACGCGGACACGGGGAGAACATGCAAACTCCACACAGAAAGGCCCTCGCCGGCCCCGGGGCTCGAACCCAGGACCTTCTTGCTGTGAGGCGACAGCGCTAACCACTACACCACCGTGCTGCCCCAGTTTTATACCGTGTATGCAAAAGAACAGACACTAAAAAACAACAATAACACCACTGCTTCAAGTTCAGCATGATTTAAACCATTTACACCAGTGTCACATTTTATAGTTTTTTTCCCTCACGCTTTGTAAAGGCTCACCAGTGAGCATAACATGAACTTGTCATGCCTACAACAGCTGAATGCGGCGATTTCCATGTTGCTCAGCAAAACGCTTCAGACATTTATCAAGATCTAATGCTTCTGTGCGCTTTGATTCAATGCTGAGTACAGCCAAACTTGATAGTCTCTTTTCTGTCATAGTCGACCGCAAATAAGTCTTTATGAGCCTGAGAGATGAAAAACTTCGTTCACAGGATGCACTGCTCACAGGCAAGACAACCGCTATTTTACACAACCTGAACAACTCAAAAAAAAAAAAAACATCTTGGTATGGGTCCAAAAACTGAGTGAACTCCATGAGAGTGGTAGGACTCTCCTGTTCCCCCTTTTTTCTGTCTAGTCCTCTCCTCGTCTGATGTAACTCATGTTTAAGATCCTCAATATTTGAATCATACACTACGTTCACACTGCAGGCTGAAGTGACTCAAATCTGATTTTTTCACCCATATGTGATCTGTATCCGATCTTTTATTGACAATATGAACGACACAGATCCGATTTTTTCAAATCCGACCCAGGCCGTTTGGATATGTGGTCCTAATTCCGATTCCTATCCGATCTTTTCATATGCGACTTCAGTCTGAACCGCCAGGTCGCATTCATCCGACTTACACGTCATCAACAAGCCACAAACGTCATTATTCTGCGCTAAAGTAGGCGGCGGGTCTCTCAAAAAAAAGTTACAACAACATGGCGCATGACATCAATGCGACTCCGCACCCACACGTTCCTTTGAACGGAGGTTGCAGTCACTACCCCGCAGAACGCCTGAGCCAAAACCCTTGCCCTCTTCCTTCTCAACCTCCTCCTTAACATCAGGCTATTGTGCATGTTCTGGCTCCGTCGCAACAACAACTGCATCATCGCCAGGTACTCCATGCTGGCTACTGTCATACACAGGAAACTTTAGGTTACTTCCGTAAACACTGGCCATGCTCACTGCGTGTGACGTCGTCGTATCCTGCAATGCGCATGCGGAACACTTTTAGGTCGCTTTTCGTTCATACTGAGGATCACATACAAGTCGCATATATTTGTTAATGTGAACGACCTCACAAAAAATCGGATTTCACAAAAAAATCAGAATTAAGCATTAAGCCTTGCAGTGTGAACGTAGTGATAAGCTTCAGCCAATAGCAGAACAGCCTCCTCTCTCAAAAAAGTTGGACTTGATGGATTTAGTGCCTGGACACCCTGCATAATGTTACAATTCGTGTTAGAAAATATTTCTCCAATCATGTTATCCAGAACTGGATAGTACACAGAGACACAAAAAGTGTGTTTGCTATCTGAAGGCATGTTTGGCTACTTCTTTTATTTTTGCTTGAACCCCTGCATGTGCCCCACGCATCACTGCTGTGCCATCGTAGCCCTGTCCTACAAGGTTTTTCTTGTACTCCAGCCCATGTTTCTCAAGGAAGCATATAATCTTGTCACTTAAGGCGGTGGCATCCAGGTGTTCTGCCACTTCAAACTCCAGAAAGCTTTCATGAACCACACCGTTGGAAAAATATATCAGAACAAATGACATTTGCTCTTTTTTCTGAACATCTTTAGTTTCATCAGCAATAACTGAAAACTGCTTGCTCGTTTTAACTTCCTGGATGATTTCCTCTTTGACCATTGCAGCCAAGCACTCAAGTATTTCATTCTGTATTGTTTTACTAGTGTATTTTGCATTTTTAGCTTGTTGTTCAAGTCTTTTTTTAATGATGGGGTTATGATTACCCAGCAAGTCTAACAGAAAGAAAAACACCCTTTTTTTTCCAGAGTCAAGAGACTCCCTGTGACCCCGCTGTGCTATGTTTTCTGTGGCTGTTAGAACTAAAATTTCAGCTAATGTTTTAACGTAGTATTGATTTTAACAAAGTTATCACGTTTTTACAATATATTTATCATGTAATATAACATCACGTAATTTCATGATACGAAATTATCACGTTATTTCATGATATTTTCATGTAATAACGTGAAAACACCTTATCAAGAAATAACGTGAAAATATGGTTTAACGTCCTAGGCTAGGCTACTTCCATTAAAAGCAGACGGCCTCGCCTAGCCTACTGTAGAACTTGGGTCGAGCAAAAACATGGCTGAATCCTGAATGACTCCTATTTGTATAAATAGGGGACTACATAGGCGGAAAAACGTAGCGTTTTTCCTGCCATGGAAGTGCACTTGTATATTGAAGAGGAAGCAATTTGCATTACAGCCCTGAATGAGGATTCAAAATGGCGGCTCGGCTCAGTTTTCCCTTCCTCCTTCAGTATACAAGTGCGCTTCCATGTTTATGCAGGGGGCTGATAGAAGTGGCGAAACATTTTACTTTTTATCGTTTCTTTCACAACTTGAATACGTTGAAACAAAAAATTATGACAAACTAACACCGCTTACACTAAAATATCGAGGGAAATTTGTAATAAAAACTTTACGGTCGGCAATTTCGACGCGGAAATTCTCGATCGGTCAGGTTACCGGAAACACCCTTTTTTTTTTTTTTTTTGGCCTTACATGTATAGTTAGCTAAATAACCTTCTCCAACCTGATTTTTATCCTCTCAAAATCAGCATCGCAACTATGCTAGCACTGTTCATTCATTATAATTTCATTTCTTGATAGATAGTTAATCAGCTTTTACCTCTGTCCTCCCATGTCTCCTTTCCTCGCGACTCCTGGCTCCCTCGCTTCACGCCTCTCAATTTTCCAAAACAACCAATCTCTGGCGTTATCTTGTGCTGCATTCGCCGCAGTCAGACATTGGAAATTCGCGCACGTAAATGTCATATTGGCCGTAATTTTTCTTTGAATTTGTTGCTGCCAACTGGGGTGGCAGCAGGGGTGGCAAGGCTTTCTTTTAGAGTGGCATTTGCCACCCTATGCCACCCTGGTAGATCCGCCCATGGTTATTCACCCCCGAGCACGCTGGAAACTGTTCCATTGGTATGTTCAGATCCAGTCGCGAGATGAGGTTGCCAGATCTCTCTATAAAAAGGTGACTTTGCGGTCTGAATCTGTGGAATATTCGTAAGCGAGGACTGGCAACCAGCAGTGGGTTGCACACCAGCTGATCAGAACTCCAATGGAAAAGAAGCGTGTGTTAGTAACTGTTTATCTCGATTGGCTGTAACCTTGTAAGTGAAATGTTTGGCAATGATAACGTTGTAGCCTGCCTACCCCCCCCCCCCCCAAAAAAAAAAACTCTTCGGATCTACACGATTCACACAAGTGACCTATTTTGGGACCAAAACGGCGAATTTCGCCGAAAGGTGAGGAGTTTGCATGTGTGTAATAGAGACATAACCCAAGAGACTTGCAGCTGGAATTGCAGCTCTACAAAAGTATTGACTTTGGGGGGGGTGAATACCTATCCACACTCCAGATTTGTTTTGGGTTTTTTATCTTATTGTTTGTGTCCCAATAAAAAAAAAAAAAAAAAATAAATAAATAAATAAATAAATAAATGCACCTTTAAAGTGTAGGCATGTTGTGTAACCCCCCCCCCAAAAAAAAATCCATTTTAATTCTAGCTTGTAATGTGACAAAACACCAAGGGGGATGAATACTTTTGCAAGAAACTGTACACTTCAGTCTGGGACACCTACGAGTCTTCTTTTTTATTAACACCACCAACCACAAATGCTTTATAGTTACATTTAATTTTGCAAAACATCCATAAGTTATTTCCTGTCATCAGCAGTGTTCTAGCAGCTACAAACAAGTATCCACTCACCAATTTCTTCCCCTCCCCTCCTTCTTGATGTTAATAAGAAAAAAAAAAGGCAGCTTGACATGCTTGACAAACAGGAAAGAGTCTTTTGTTCTGAAAATATCCCTATGATAGTAAACTTGCAAATTCCTGACACTGCAACCACCAGTGTTGAATGCTATAAATATACTGAAAGCGTCCCCATTTCCATGAGATCATTTTCTTTGTCCATGCTTTCTGCTTAATTATTAACCAGAGATTATGTGGGCCATCTGCCATACAACTCCCTGTGAATTCATTATTACTAACTAAACAGTTATTTATTAATATAATCCTGTTCTTTAAATTACAGCCAACACTACCATCAGAGCTGCTGTTAAAGAAAATTAATCAACGCTTTCAGCACAATCAGATTTGAGAATTCAGCAGTGCTGGGGTGTAAAAACCAATGACAAATGTAATTGTGATCTCGGAATATTGTACAACATCAAAAAGTCCACAACGTAAACACAAGTCTAAGGACAAATTTAGACATAAAGCAACTTTAATTATTCATTCAGAGACAGGTTTAGAACTGCGGCTCTCACCAGGGATTAAAGTAGACTTTTTAGGCCGGACCTCGACACCCTGGATGGGGTACTGAAGAGGAACGTTTGCCTCAGCAATAAGAAGAAGGTTTGCTGCTGTACGTGACCTGTGAGTTCAAAAAAGCAGAAAGAGTACTTGTAAGCAAAATTTCAGAGCAGAATGTTCATTGTAGGAAAACGTCTCGTCTCGTCTCGTCTTCTTCCGCTTTATCCGGGACCGGGTCGCGGAGGCAGCAGTCTAAGCAGGGAAGCCCAAACTTCCCTTTCCCCAGACACCTCGGCCAGCTCCTCGGGAAGAACACCGAGGCGTTCCCAGGCCAGCCGAGAGACATAGTCCCTCCAGCGTGTCCTGGGTCTTCCCCGGGGCCTCCTCCCGGGGGGACATGCCTGGAACACCTCCCCAGGGAGGCGTCCAGGAGGCATCCGAAAAAGATGCCCGAGCCACCTCAGCTGATTCCTCTCGATGTGGAGCAGCAGCGGCTCTACTCCGAGCTCCTCCCGAGTGACTGTGCTTCTCACCCTATCTCTAAGGGAGCGCCCAGCCACCCTGCGAAGGAAACTCATTTCGGCCGCTTGTATCCGCGATCTTGTCCTTTCGGTCATTACCCAAAGCTCATGACCATAGGTGAGAGTCGGAACGTAGATCGACCGGTAAATTGAGAGCTTCGCCTTTTGGCTCAGCTCCTTCATCACCACAACGGACCGGTAAAGCGACCGCATCACTGCGGAGGCTGCACCGATCCGCCTGTCGATCTCACGCTCCATCCTTCCCTCACTCGTGAACAAGATCCCGAGATACTTAAACTCCTCCACTTGAGGCAGAACTTCTCCACCAACCTGGAGAGGGCAAGCCACCCTTTTCCGGTCGAGAACCATGGCCTCGGACTTGGAGGTGCTGATTCTCATCCCAGCCGCTTCACACTCGACTGCAAACCGCCCCAGTGCATGCTGAAGGTCCTGGTTTGAAGAAGCCAACAGGACAACATCATCCGCAAAAAGCAGAGATGAAATCCTGTGGTTCCCAAACAGGATTCCTTCTGGCCCCTGGCTGCGCCTAGAAATTCTGTCCATAAAAATTATGAACAGAACCGGTGACAAAGGGCAGCCCTGCCGGAGTCCAACATGCACTGGGAACAGGTCTGACTTACTGCCGGCAATGCGAACCAGACTCCTGCTCCGTTCGTACAGGGACCGGACAGCCCTTAGCAAAGAGCCCCGAACCCCATACTCCCGAAGCACCCCCCACAGAATACTACGGGGGACACGGTCGAATGCCTTCTCCAGATCCACAAAGCACATGTGGACTGGTTGGGCAAACTCCCATGAACCCTCGAGCACCCTATGAAGGGTATAGAGGGTGCTCGAGGGTGTAGGAAAACATTACACGGAATATTCTGGAAGTAGTAGAGCAGATAACAAAAGCACTACGGTAACAAGTACAATTTCATTTGCATCATCCATCCATTCGTCCCTTCCAGTGGTTTCAAAGCCTATCATGCAGGGATGCAGGCTTGGAGTGTGCTTGAGTCCAGGACTCCGACTCAAGTCCGACTCGTGCCCCGATTTTAAGGACTTGTGACTCCACTTGGACTTGAGCACTGATGACTCAGACTCGTGCATTAACTGCATTCAGACTCGTAAATTGGAGACGAGGACTGATTTTTTTTCTTTATTTTTTGTAACATGCCATAATACAGGGATGAGAGTGGGTGGTCACCAAAAAAAGCAGAAAACAAGATGGCGCCCGAAGCCGGGGGTCTGGGAGGGATACCCCCCCCAGGAAAATTTTGAAAAATAAGGCCTTACAAACAACTTTTCCTGCAATCTGAGCTGTAGTAGATAAAAATCTGTTGTCTTTTTTATATATTTACATGAAAATATGTTTCAAATCAATAGGAGTATTGTTTGAATTCAAAATAAAATCACATTCTACATTCAAGGGTATGGTTATAATTTATGATCAACAAAAATGACAAACTAAATTCACATTAAACGTAAGTTTTATTAATTATCAAAATGTTCATATATTAAATAAAATTTCTTAGGGAGAAAAGGTCAGTCACCCTATGTCCTCATTAGTTGCATATGATTTCAAAGTCTTTTGAAATATTTAAGTTTTCAAAACTGTCAGCATTAATTCAGATTTACTGACCATCATATACAGTACATGTTCAATGTATTAAATCAAACGAATGCCAAGTTTATGTACACTTTATACAATTATTTATAGTTCACAGTCACTTCTCATTTTCATTTAATAATTTCGACGACTTCTTCAGCTTTTTGGCCAAAGAGAAAAGCTTGCCTCTCTGTTTTTTATATCAGCATCGATTTCACGTACCTTCGCTTCGTCTCGCTTGTCAATTGTATTTGGCATTTTGAGTAAAAAAGCCGACACAAAAGAGAAACATATTTTTGAAGCGCAGCGACGAAGAACATGTGCAAGTTTCGATAAAATAGAACGATGCGGGTACTTTTGTAAGAACTGTTATGATTGGCTTTTGTTCTCTCCCACACTCTTGTAAGAACTGTTATGATTGGCTATCATGCTCTCGCCAGTGATGTTTTGGCTAATTACATTGTAGAAAACACGTATTCTACCGCGAGACTTAGCGAGACTAAAGATGGCGAAACTGTAAACATGTAACATTGTCGTACGCTTGAGTATCACGAAGGAACATACCCCAACCTAGACCCCAAAGCCGCCGCCAGGCGCCGCTAAAACCGCCATTTAGAATTTGAGCCACCGCCAGCCAATAATTTTGTAAGCCAATTTGAGCCGCTATCTAATAAAATTTGGCTGAGCCACTAAGAATTGTGTACATCAAATAATGGGTTTATCCACATCATGAGCTACAAGAAAAGTGACACAAACATGATCAACTGTACACACTAGTAGTAACACAATAGAGACGTATAGGCATACACTGTAGAGATTTAGAACTGATATCACAGCACAGAGAGCCACCACAAGCTTGCCGTTGTGACTACCTGTCTGGCTTCCCGTCCCTCACACCGTTACCACGATACACTGGGGAACCCGGGAACCCACCCAGAGCATCAATCGACTCCGATATCGACGAGATGGCTGCATTCTTTGCCGCTGCTGAGGGAAAGTGTAAAGGTTTTTTTTGTTTGTTTGTTTGTTTCACATACTTCGAGATTGATAAAAAAAAAAAAGTACTCCACCACTCTACTTTCATCATAGTAAGATAGCTGCCAGTCCTTCACTGGTCATTGCTAGTGAGAGTAGATAGCTAGATGCCTTCCTCGAACAATCCAGATTAGCTTATTATTAGCATTGAACTACAATCTTGCTAGATTTATATTTACAATGAAGTAAGAGACCAGGGGACCTGTGGTAATGTGCTATTTATTCTCCCCATTTGTTTGATCCGTTCGCCCGGATATATGCCACACAGTGACATCCAGTATCAGCCATTTGTAGCCATAAACATTTTGGTGGCTGCAGCAGCCATTAAGATTTTGGCTGAGTCAGCTAGCCAGCCAATAATTTCATCAGCCAGCCATTATCCTGAAAACAAATGGCTTTGGGGTCTACCCCAACCCCCCTCAATGAAAAAAAAAAAAAATCTCAACGGATTTGGCATAATATCGATTTTTGCTCAGAAAAAGCGGAAATCCGCCAAAAAGCGGAAAACTCTCATCCCTGATAATAATATGGCACAAGATATTTATATCTACATTAACTTTTGTACTAATTTCGTGTAAGAGTGGTCACACCTGCATGCCTTGGCACGTGCATCAGATAGACTCTCAGGTGCGCTCCGGACAGCGCGCGCACGCCAAGCGAACTCTCATGCGTGCACCGTAAACGACTCACACCTGCACAGGATTAAGGAGTAATCAGCGCACCTATATAAAAGATTATGAAAAACACACTAACTTTGCTAAGTATTGAGTTGCATTGCCGATACATTACCGAGCCTTATTTCCTTGTTTGGTTTCCTGATCCCCGATTTCCTGTTTCTCATCTTTGATTCTGCTGAGTCTACGATAGCCTGTTTGCGTCTCGCTCGACCTATTGCCCGTTTCACCGTTTTACGATTTTGCCTGCCATTCTGGATTGTTTACCGTTTTCACTTGTATTAATAAAACACAACTTCTGCACTTACATCCGTCTCTCAACCATCTCTGACAGAATACTTCACGCTCCCTGACAAAGAGAAGCACATTCACCTGTTCATACATCATGTTCAGGAACAAACTAAATGTTAATGGCGCTGAAACAGCCACCGTCAAATGGTGCGGTTGGAATCTTGTTCCCGGACTTGACTCGAAACTTTCTTTAATGACTTGGACTTGAACACTGGGGACTCGAGAATGGACTTGGACTCAAGGTTTAGTGACTCAATTACAACACTGCAGAGATGCACAAAACTTTGGATCGTGATTTATACCCATGTGCAATTTTGAGCAGCCAATCACTACCAGAGGAACTGGACAAAACAAAGCCTTTTAGTCTGTAAACAAATAATGTACTGTACGATGGAAAGATCCATTTCCTACACCCAAAAATCTACAAGTCTATAAATGAAGCATGCTCATGTATCCTATGCAGGCAACACCACAGGTACTTGCTCAGTAACGGACATCATGTAGGTACAGTAGGTAG
This sequence comes from Neoarius graeffei, assembly GCF_027579695.1. Lineage (NCBI taxonomy): Eukaryota > Metazoa > Chordata > Actinopteri > Siluriformes > Ariidae > Neoarius > Neoarius graeffei. Next base: position 82,530,072 of record NC_083581.1, on the reverse strand, counting down.
TTGTTGGCTGTCCATCGCTAGCCATGATGACTGCTTGATTAGGATACGCAGAAATGTAGATGGACTGCGAGGCCCATACTAGAGCAACAGAGTTGTCTGCAGCAGTGGCACGAATGGCTTGGTTGAGCAGTTGTGGAATATTTGGTTTCATGAACGCTCATATACTCCTTTTAACGCTTGCCTTCAATTGCTGATACTGAGCTTTTAACTACATGTCACCATGTTGCTCTTCCAAACATCTTTGTACCTCAGTTTCTGTCCTCCTTGTCTCCTCTTTCCTCGGCTCAGTTCTCCATAGAAAACGGCTTTGGGTAGTTGCGTGTCAGGAATGCGCCAGATGTGTCCAGCCCAACAAAGCTGGGCAGCTGTGATCAGGGCTTCCACGCTTACTGTACTGGCTCGCCTGAGGACTTCTACATTGTCCTGCCATTTTATTTTGAGGATTTGACACGGGTATTCTGGAGTTGTAGCCTGGTCAGTTTCTTGAAGTGTTTATGGTAGAGCATCATGCGTTTGGTGGCATATAGCAGAGATGGTAAGACTGCGGCGTTGTATACCTTCAACTTGGTGGTTCTCTTGATGTCATGACGAGACCATAGTTGCTTTTGTAATGCGCCGAAGGCTTTGGTGGCAGCTTGAATCCGGTGGTCAGCCTCCAAGTCTGATGAGCTTGTGTTGGTACGGTAATGCCCAGGTCAGATGTCAGAAAGACGCATGCTGCGACCGGTTGGGTGGCGAGTGGACGCAGGCATTTTGTGCCAAATTCTTCGTCGTGGTCAGATGTTGTAGCAGTCGAAATTGCGAAAATGTGGCTTTAAGACATCCTGTGTTACCTAGAGAGGCGTCATCGTCATCAGCTCGCGCTTGTGTTTTCTGTTAGTTGAGCCATGCACCTGGCAGGAAATCAGTGTCTGTTAATGAGCTCCTTTTCTTTTCACTCCTCAACTCAAGAGTAACATTTAGGGAACGTGTGACCACTATTTTGTTCATGTAGGATAAGATAGAGCCGTTCAACCGGGCATTGTAAGGTTGAAGTGTACACAGCAAATTTTAGTGTTAAATCAACTCACCCCTCCTAGAACTGCCACCTTATTGTGGTGGAGGGGTTTGTGTGCTTGAATGATCCTAGGAGCTATGTTGTCAGGGGCATTATGCCCCAGTTAGGGTTTCCCAAGGCAGACAGGTCCTAGGTGACAGGCCAGACCAAGAGCAGTTCACCAAAACCCCCCTATGGAGAAAAAATCCAAGACCGTGATGTCGCCCGGTAGGACGCAGCCGGGGCCCCACCCTGGAGCCAGGCCCGGGGTTGGGGCTCGTATGCGAGCGCTTGGTGGCCGGGCCTTTGCCCATGGGGCCCGGCCGGGCTCAGCCCGAAGAGGTGACGTGGGCCCGACCTCCTGTGGGTTCACCACCCACAGAGGTAGCAGTAGGGGTTTGGTGCAGTGTGGATTGGGTGGCAGTCGAAGGCAGGGGCCTCGACGACCTGATCCCCGGACACAGCGGCTGGCTGTTGGGACATGGAATGTCACTTCGCTGGGGGGGAAGGAGCCTGAGCTTGTGCGGGAGGTTGAGAGGTACCGGCGAGAGATAGTCGGGCTCACCTCCATGCACAGCTTGGGCTCTGGAACCCAGCTCCTCGAGAGGGGCTGGACTTTCCACTTCTCTGGAGTCGCCCGTGGTGAGCGGCAGCGGGCTGGCATGGGCTTGCTTATAGCTCCCCAGCTCAGCCGCCATGTGTTGGAGTTTACCCCAGTGAACGAGAGGGTTGCCTCTCTGCGCCTTCGGATTGGGGAGAGGGCTCTTGCTGTTGTTTGTGCCTACGGGCCAAATAGCAGTATAGAGTATCCGGCCTTTTTGGAGTCCCTGGGAGAGGTACTGAGGGGTGCTCAGACTGGGGACTCCATTGTGCTACTGGGGGACTTCAGTGCTCACGTGGGCGACGACAGGGACACCTGGAGGGGCGTGGTTGGGAGGAACGGCTTCCCCGATCTGAACCCGAGTGGTGTTTTGTTATTGGACTTCTGTGCTAGTCACGGTTTGTCCATAACGAACACCATGTTCGAGCATAGGGGTGTCCATAAGTGCACGTGGCACCAGGACACCTTAGGTCGGAGGTCGATGATCGACTTTGTAGTCGTTTCATCTGATCTCCGGCCCTATGTCTTGGACACTCGGGTGAAGAGAGGGGCTGAGCTGTCAACTGATCACCACCTGGTGGTGAGTTGGATCCGCTGGCGGAGGAGGAAGCTGGACAGACCTGGCAGGCCCAAACGTATGGTGAGGGTCTGCTGGGAACGTCTGGCCGAGCACTCTGTTGGGGAGGTCTTTAACTCCCACCTCCGGGAGAGCTTTTCCCAGCTTCCGAGGGAGGCGGGGGACATTGAGTCTGAGTGGACCATGTTCTCTACCTCCATTGTGGACGCAGCTGTTCGGAGCTGTGGCCGCAAGGTCTCCGGTGCCTGTCGTGGCGGCAATCCCCGAACCCGGTGGTGGACACCGGAAGTAAGGGATGCCGTCAAGCTGAAGAAGGAGTCCTATCGGGCCATGTTGACCTCCGGGACTCCTGAGGCAGCCGACGGGTATCGGCAGGCCAGGCGTGCTTTGGCTCGGGCAGTTGCGGAGGCAAAAACTCGGAACTGGGAGGAGTTCGGGGAGGCCATGGAGAAGGACTATCCGTCGGCCTCGAAGAAATTCTGGCAAACCGTCCGGCGCCTCAGGAGGGGGAAGCAGTACTCTGCCAACACTGTTTACAGTGCGGGTGGGGAGCTGTTGACCTCGACTGGGGACATTGTCGGGCGGTGGAAGGAATACTTTGAGGATCTCCTCAATCCCACCGTCATGTCTTCCACTGAGGAGACTGAGGCTGATGACTCAGAGGTGGACTCGTCCATTACCCAAGCTGAAGTAACTGAGGTGGTTTGCAAGCTCCTCGGTAGCAAGGCACCAGGGGTGGATGAGATCCGCCCTGAGTATCTCAAGTCTCTGGATGTTGTCGGGCTGTCTTGGTTGACACGCCTCTGCAACATCACGTGGCGGTTGGGGACAGTGCCTCTGGAGTGGCAGACTGGGGTGGTGGTCCCTCTTTTTAAGAAAGGGGACCGGAGAGTGTGCTCCAATTATAGGGGAATCACACTTCTCAGCCTCCCAGGGAAAGTTTACTCCAGGGTACTGGAGAGGAGAATTCGACCAATAGTTGAACCTCGGATCCAGGAGGAACAATGCGGTTTTTGTCCTGGTCGCGGAACACTGGACCAGCTCTATACCCTTCATAGGGTGCTCGAGGGTTCATGGGAGTTTGCCCAACCAGTCCACATGTGCTTTGTGGATCTGGAGAAGGCATTCGACCGTGTCCCCCGTGGTATTCTGTGGGGGGTGCTTCAGGAGTATGGGGTTCGGGGCTCTTTGCTAAGGGCTGTCCAGTCCCTGTACGAACGGAGCAGGAGTCTGGTTCGCATTGCCGGCAGTAAGTCAGACCTGTTCCCAGTGCATGTTGGACTCCGGCAGGGCTGCCCTTTGTCACCGGTTCTGTTCACAATTTTTATGGACAGAATTTCTAGGCGCAGCCAGGGGCCGGAAGGAATCCTGTTTGGGAACCACAGGATTTCATCTCTGCTTTTTGCGGATGATGTTGTCCTGTTGGCTTCTTCAAACCAGGACCTTCAGCATGCACTGAGGCGGTTTGCAGTCGAGTGTGAAGCGGCTGGGATGAGAATCAGCACCTCCAAGTCCGAGGCCATGGTTCTCGACCGGAAAAGGGTGGCTTGCCCTCTCCAGGTTGGTGGAGGAGTGGAGCCTCAAGTGGAGGAGTTTAAGTATCTCGGGATCTTGTTCACGAGTGAGGGAAGGATGGAGCGTGAGATCGACAGGAGGATCGGTGCAGCCTCCGCAGTGATGCGGTCGCTTTACCGGTCCGTCGTGGTGAAGAAGGAGCTGAGCCAAAAGGCGAAGCTCTCAATTTACCGGTCGATCTACATTCCGACTCTCACCTATGCTCATGAGCTTTGGGTAATGACAGAAAGAACAAGATCGCGGATACAAGCGGCTGAAATGAGTTTCCTTCGCAGGGTGGCTGGGCGCTCCCTTAGAGATAGGGTGAGAAGCACAGTCACTCGGGAGGAGCTCGGAGTAGAGCCGCTGCTCCTCCACATCGAGAGGAACCAGCTGAGGTGGCTCGGGCATCTTTTTCGGATGCCTCCTGGACGCCTCCCTGGGGAGGTGTTCCAGGCATGTCCCCCCGGGAGGAGGCCCCGGGGAAGACCCAGGACACGCTGGAGGGACTATGTCTCTCGGCTGGCCTGGGAACGCCTCGGTGTTCTTCCCGAGGAGCTGGCCGAGGTGTCTAGGGAAAGGGAAGTTTGGGCTTCCATGCTTAGACTGCTGCCTCCGCGACCCGGTCCCGGATAAAGCGGAAGAAGACGAGACGAGTAAATCAACTCAGTTTAGAACCTTAGTTTGGTCCTACATTTCCTTTCCTTCGTAGATAACATAACGTCTTTTGTTCTCGCTTTCCGTTATTGTAGTCGGTCTTTCATGTTTCATTCACACACTCATGTCCTCCATTTTTCTCTCCTGTTTCAAATTTGTATCCCACAATGCCTTGCGCAAAAGGGGAAAGCCCACCATGTGATGCATGATGTAGTATCTCATATTGGGTCATGGTGAAGCAGGGAATTTAGGGCCACATGGCCCTAAATTCATTAATTGTTCTATTTTAAAATAAATAAATAAATAAATAAATAAAATAGGAAGTCTGTGATTTGAATTCGGTAGCTTTCTATCCACTAAACAAAAATAAATCAGGTGTCAGGGAAAATTCTTTTTGTGACCTAAACTTGAAAAATCTGAAAGCTCAGTCTACTTTTAAAGTTAAAAAATAAATTGACTGACTATAATAAGCCAAATGAAAAAGTATAGCTGTCCAGTTTGAAAGTTCCTACACACACACCAGTCAACTCAAAAAGGTACGATTTAAATGGGAAACATCCTTCAGTTACACTTTTCACTATAACTTCCAGGGACGCCACATGCGTTTGTTGAAAATAATTTTCTTGATGAGGGATTTGTTTCTCTCTGAATAGATTTTTTCCAATTAAAAGGTTGGATTTCTCCATTTTTTTCCCAGTGTGGAGATAAAGCTACTTCACCCAAAAGGTGAATTAGTGAAATGAATTAGTGGATTCATTTCACTAATCTTTACAAGGGGTGCCAATAATTGTGGAAGTCACTGTAAAGGAGAAACATTTCAGTGTAGGAAAATGTAGTTTTATATAATAGTCACCATACAAGGGTTTTCACACACACAAGTCACTTGATATAGCAGGAAGGAAATGTTGTTTTTTTTTTTTTTTAAAAGGTGCTGTTGGTTACTATCACCTCACCTTGCAAGGAAGTTGTCGTACTCGTGCTTTCTGCGCTTCTTTATTTCCTCTATCTCAGAGGCTCTGAACGCAGAATGCAAAGCCTCAGCTCCAACCCGGGTAAACAAAAAGTCACCAAAGGGGACATTAAGATGCCATGCATCTCCTTCACAAACGCATCCATTTCTGCTGTGTAAAATAAAAGACACATTTTTATAAAGTTGCGGGAGTAGAAAGAGGCAACATAACAGATACAGCAAAAAAGAAAGCAAGAATATATTAGAGGAGTTAACAAAACAGCTTTCGAAATAATGATAGTTTGTTTTCATCTTAAATCATGTGCATTTTTACATGAATCACATGGATCTATACCCACTAGTACATTTATACCCACTAGTACAGCCCTGTTAAATAAGGACCCAACTGTAAGATTGTACCAGAATAACCCATTGCACTTGGTCTCTGAGTAACTGCACTTTACCATTATATTGTATGTAAGACATGAGGGGGTTTTGTCCTATGTTGTCTTGTATTTTTGTCCTGGGGGGGTGTTTGTATATTGTGTCTCTTTGTGTTTTCGTAACAGTTTGTATCAGACGTACTGTAAATGGCACAGAACGATTTTCCGAAAGGACAAATAAATATCCTATCTCTATACAGCATCATCGTGCAAGTCTGCAGGGCTGCATCTGAAACCAGACTGAGATAAAAGTATAGATTTAACCAACAAACCTGTTGCAGCAGTCATGCAAAACAAGATGACAGAAGGTGTTAATAAATCGGCACAGACCAACAGCTTATGCTCCTTACTTTGAGTTACACGACAAAAGTGAAAACCCGAGGTGCTGTTTATAATACCTAAGTGTGAAAGAACAGCTAGATCAAAATGTATACACATCCACCCATGAGAAATGTAATACAGAAAATAAATAAAACAAACAAACAAAACTTTTCAAAAGCTGGTTCTCACTAGTAACATTTAAGAAATAAAGATCTGTGCTATTTTGCATAAAAAGAGAGCAAGCTTGTCACAACTTTTCTGATGCATCATTAGGAAATTATTGAGAATTCAAGCCTGAAGGGTTTAAAGTAAAAAAATTCTCACACATGAAGTTAGGAACTTATTTCGACAAGGTGCAATAAAGAGTCGAATAGCAAGTTACCACTAAACACCATCAGTTATGTTTTCATGAGCATGTCCACGAACATTAGGTATCTACAGCTTTTTACCCAATAAAACCTGGTGGGTTATCGATTTGGCACATAACATTTAATTCCTCTGCATTGCCATGAAAGCATTAATGACTGTGTCTGGTTTAAGAAGGCCATGACTTCACTTGCAATAAATCACTACAAACAAAATGGCTTCACAGTTATCAAGAGATTAATTAAAACAACCAAAATGGCAACAATGACAATAAAAATGTGCTCGCTCTCTCATTTTTGTCGTCAGCCATTGTAGCCATATACACAGTGGCAGGTCTAGCTTGTATGGCACCCTGAGTGAACCCCCCCTTTCAGTACCACCAACTGCCCCCAACCAAACCAAAAAAAAAAAAAATTGTGCATATCCATGCTAACTCAAGCAAAAGCACCATTCTGCACTAACAGATTTTATTCAGACACGGACATCCATTGATATTGGAACATCAATTACAACATCCAAAACTATATTTTAAACACACACACACACACACACACACACACACACACACACACACACACCTCAGCGTAAATGAGTCTTTGAAAAGTAACATTTTAAACAATATTTCAATGAACACAGACAATTTCCAAAATGTTGAAAAGTTTAATATAACATCTGTTTAAAGGAACAGTCCACCGTACTTCCATAATGAAATATGTTCTTCTCTGAATTGAGACGAGCTGATCCGTACCTCTCCGAGCTTTGTGCGACCTCCCAGTCAGTCAGACACGCTGTTACTCCTGTTAGCAATGTAGCTAGGCTCAGTATGGCCAATGGTATTTTTTGGGGCTGTAGTTAGATGCGACCAAACTCTTCCACGTTTTTCCTGTTTACATAGGTTTATATGACCAGTGACATGAAACAAAGTTCAGTTACACAAATTGTAACGTGGCGATTTTCTATGCTATGGAAAGTCCGCACTATAATGACAGGCGTACTAACACCTTCTGCGCGCTTCGACAGCGCATTGATACCTTCACTCCTGTTTTTTTTTTCTCTCCCCCGCCCCCCTGACTTCCGTCAATACAACCAACTATTACTGACCACAGCACTGATGTTTCCAGTCACATTGGCTGTGTATTGACGGAAGTCAGGGGGGCGGGGGAGAGGGGGAAAACAGGAGTGAAGGTATCAATGCGCTGTTGAAGCGCACAGAAGGTGTTAGTACGCCTGTCATTATAGTGCGGACTTTCCATAGCATAGAAAATCGCCACGTTTCAATTTGTGTAACTGAACTTTGTTTCATGTCACTGGTCATATAAACCTATGTAAACAGGAAAAACGCGGAAGAGTTTGGTCGCATCTAACTACAGCCCCAAAAAATACCATTGGCCATACTGAGCCAGCTACATTGCTAACAGGAGTGACAGCGCGTCTGACTGCGTCTGACTGACTGGGAGGTCGCGCAAAGCTCGGAGAGGTACGGAGCAGCTCGTCTCAATTCAGAGAAGAACATATTTCATTATGGAAGTACGGTGGACTGTTCCTTTAACTTATAACGTGAAAATAAGGTTAATAATATAACTTAGATTACACATTTTTTCAGTTTTACTCAAATTAGGGTGATGCAAAAATGAGTACACCCCACAACAAAAACTACTAGTACTTTGTATGGCCTCCATGATTTTTAATGACAGCACCAAGTCTTCTAGGCATGGAATGAACAAGTTGGCGACATTTTGCAACATCAATCTTTTTCCATTCTTCAACAATGACCTCTTTTAGTGACTGGATGCTGGATGGAGAGTGATGCTCAACTTGTCTCTTCAGAATTCCCCGTAGGTGTTTGATTGGGTTCAGATCAGGAGACGTACTTGGCCACTGAATCACTTTCACCCTGTTCTTCTTCAGAAATCCAACAGTGGCCTTAGATGTGTGTTTAGGATCATTGTCATGTTGGAAAAGTGCACGATGACCAAGGGCACGGAGTGATGGTAGCATCTTCTCTTTCAGTACAGAGCAATACATCTGTGAATTCATGATGCCATCAATGAAATGCAGCTCCCCGACACCAGCAGCACTCATGCAGCCCCACATAAGGACACTGCCACCACCATGTTTCACTGTAGGCACCAGGCAGTTTTCTTTGTATTCCTCACCTTTGCAACGCCATACAGTTTTGAAGCCATCAGTTCCAAAAACATTTATCTTGGTCTCATCACTCCAGAGTATAGAGTCCCAGTAGTCTTCATCTTTGTCAGCATGAGCCCTGGCAAACTTTAGGCGGGCTTTTTTGTGCCTGGGCTTTAGGAGAGGCTTCTTTCGTGGACGGCATCCATGCATGCCATTCCTCTACGGCGTACGCCGTATTGTGTCACGGGAAATAGTCACCCCAGTTTGGCTTTCTACTTCTTTAGATAACTGCAGTGAACTTGCATGCCGATTTTCTTCAACCCTTCTCATCAGAAGATGCTCCTGTCGAGGTGTTAACTTCCGTGGACGACCTGGACGTCTCTGCGAGATGGTTGCAGTTCCATCTTTCTTAAATTTTTGTACCACTTTTGCTACAGTATTCTGACTGATAAGTAAAGCTTTGCTGATCATCTTGTAGCCTTCACCTTTGTGGTGTAAAGAAATTATTTTCTTTGGGGAATTCTGAAGAGACAAGTTGAGCATCACTCTCCATCCAGCATCCAGTCACTAAAAGAGGTCGTTGTTGAAGAATGGAAAAAGATTGATGTTGCAAAATGTCGCCAACTTGTTCATTCCATGCCTAGAAGACTTGGTGCTGTCATTAAAAATCATGGAGGCCATACAAAGTACTAGTAGTTTTTGTTGTGGGGTGTACTCATTTTTGCACCACCCTAATTTGAGTAAAACTGAAAAATGTGTAATCTAAGTTATATTATTAACCTTACTTTCACGTTATAAGTTAAACAGATGTTATATTAAACTTTGTCTTTTCAACATTTTGGAAATTGTTTGTGTTCATTGAGATATTGTTTAAAATGTTACTTTTCAAAAGGGGTATACTCATGACAAAACATACAAAATATCAGCATAATATTAGACATCTTTTAAGTTAGCCTCCAGCAATCACCTCAATGAAAGTTAACCAAACCAGCAATGTGCTAGTCTTGTTGTAAATTGTTTTGCTGAAGGCTACACACATTATCAGAATGAAACTGTGTGAAATTATATCCAGTGTTATAGAAGCATGTAAGCTAGTTGGACAGAAAATGAATATTATAGCATAGCAAGCAACATAGGCTAAGAAACAAGCGTCATAGTAGTCCATTTCATGACATGCATAATATTTTACTCAAAAAGATGACACAATGGCATCCCTTTACCTGTTGCGCATTTCTCCTCAGATTTTACAAACTGCATTAGTTCTGTACAAAGTTAGAAGCACACTATTTGATAGATTCCCCTGCTACCCCCACCTCTGGCTTCTGGTGGGGGAGACCTGAGGTGATCACCCTTGCCCTGCCCTTCTCCCTCCACATCTCGTATTTCTGAGTGAGACACCAGGAAGTAGCCTGCCTTGCTTACAAAATGGAATCAGAGCACCCACTCAAAGGTTAACCTGACTGATTCGCATGACATACAAACGAGTGATGGAAAACCGATTGGACAAAGGTCATCGTTCTGATCCGTCTTTTTTTTTTTTTGCGTCCACCCTATTCCACCCAGAACTAAATCTGGTACTTATACGAAAATATCATAGAATAAAATGGTGCTCTCCAAGTCTTTGGTGCAACATGACAGCAGTGTACAAAATCGACAACACGTCGTGGAAAATTTGAGGGAGACAAAAGTGGTAGTGAACAACGAACCATACAATGGGACAATGCAATAAATCTGATATAGGACATTAAATACAACAAACAACAAAATGGCATAGTGGGTAGTGTGTGGCAAGAAGCACAATCACTACAAGCAAAATTAAATCATTTTAAGAGATGCGTCACTGGGAATTGTTTCAATATTTTCATTATAAAACCATTTAAAAAAAAATTCACACAGTGTAAAGACAAACAAAGGTTTTCATCCCCTTAGAGAGCGATCATGAAAGTGTGCTTGCCCAGAAGTCACTCAGATTAGACCCTTCAAGATCCTGAAGCTTGTGGCCAGAAAAGTGTCAAAGCATATCAGATGCTCAGTGATCAATGGACAAGGTGTCCAAGGCGGAGACTAAATCCGCTCATAGCAAGGCGATAGTGAAAAAGAAAGGGGATTTAAAAAAACACAAAAATAGCAAATCTGTCTCTGATGGCTCAGAACTCAACCATTTAAATCTATTTTTGGTGCTTTCCTAAGTAGCCAGAACAATTCAGACATTTACACGGATCATCACATGATGATTACCACACAGACTTCTCATCTCATCTCATTATCTGTAGCCGCTTTATCCTGTTCTACAGGGTCGCAGGCAAGCTGGAGCCTATCCCAGATGACTACGGGCGAAAGGCGGGGTACACCCTGGACAAGTCGCCAGGTCATCACAGGGCTGCACATAGACACAGACAACCATTCACACTCACATTCACACCTACGGTCAATTTAGAGTCACCAGTTAACCTAACCTGCATGTCTTTGGACTGTGGGGGAAACCGGAGCACCCGGAGGAAACCCACACGGACACGGGGAAAACATGCAAACTCCGCACAGAAAGATCCTCGCCGGCCACGGGGCTCGAACCCGGACCTTCTTGCTGCCACACAGACTTGCATCACCAAAAACAATATTTAAAAAAAAAAAGCAGCAACCAAGAGTCAATAAAAATTACATTAAGCCTGTTAGCATCAACCACAAGTACTATCATGTTTTAAAACATGTATCAAAATTATTTAACTATTTCATTCAATTTTCAAGTCACTTATCTGTTTCTTTATCAGAAAAGTGGAAGTGCCTTCTTTTATCTCAAAAGCACAACAGAATGTACTTCCTGCAGCAGTTAAAGAAGTTCAACCTGTCAAAGACAATGATGGTGCACTTCTTCCATCACCATCTGGTACGCTGCTGCCTCTGCCAGGGACAATAGACCGCAGGGTATCATTCGCTCGGCAGAGAAGGTGATCGGCTGCAGCCTGCCTTCACCTGAGGACCTGTTCGCCTCCAGAACACCGAGGTGAGCAGGAAAGATTGTGGCCAATCCCTCCCACCACGGACATAAACTCTCTGAGACGCTCCCCCTCCGGCAGAAGGCTGCAGTCCATCAAGACCAAAACCTCACGCTACAGAAACAGTTTCTTTCCTACCGCTGCTGGCATCATGAACAAGACCAGTGACCCCCACTTACTCTGCCCCCCCTCCCCGACAGTACCATTCCTCATATTCCTGGTCCACTCTGCCCCCCAATAAACAAGACCAGTGACCCCCATTCTTAATTTCCCTGAGGGAACCCTCCCAAAGGGATCAATAAAGTTTTATCTTGTTTATTTTATTATTTGTTAATATCTTAGAATAGGCTGTTTTATGTAGCTCCTTTATTAGAATAAACCGTCTTTATTTAGTATTTATTTAGCACCTTAACTCCAAGCCAAATTCCTTGTAGTTGCAACAATTACTTGCCAATAAAGCTTTTTCTGATTCCTGATTATCCATTGGCTTTAACATTTAATACATTATTGATGTATTCATTACTGAGCAGCACAAAATGGCCTCCTTATTTAAATAGCATTTAGAAGGTGTTTCAGCATGGTGTTCTTTCTGTTCTGAGATGCATTAACCACATTGAGCAAAAGTGTTTCGAAAGAAAACCGATTAACAGTAAAACCACATTAGAGAGATAAATTCCACCCAAGATCCAATTCCAATAAGTTAGGACACTAAAACATAAATAACAAAACGTGAAGATTTGCAAAATCATGGAAACCCTATATTTCACTGAAAAAAAAAATAGTACAAAGACAACATATCAAAAGTTGAAACTGAGAAATTTGATTGTTTTTTGAAAAATATGTGCTCATTTTGAATTTGATGTCAGCAACACGTTTCAGAAAAGTTGGGACAGGGGCAACAAACAACTGAAAAAGTTGTGTAATGCTAAAAAAAAAAAAATCCCCACTAATTTGGTTGATTGGCAACAGGTCAGTAACATGATTGGGTATAAAAAGAGCATCCCAGAGAGGCGGAGTCTCTCAGAAGTAAAGATGGGGAGGGGTTCACCACTCTGTGAAAGACTGCATGGGCAAACAGTGCAACAATCTAAGAATCACATTCTCAATGTAAATTGCAAAGAATTTGGGGATCACATCATCTATGGTCCATAATATCATTAAAAGATTCAAAGAATCTGGAGAAATCTCTGCATGCAAGAGACAAGGCTGAAAACTGACATTGGATGCCTGTGATCTTCAGGCTTTCAGGAGACACTGCATTAAAAGACGACATGTGTCTGTAGTGGAAATGACTGTATGGGCTCAGGAACACTTCAGAAAATCATCGTCTGTGAAAACACTTCATTACTGCATCTGCAAATGCAAGTTATAACCAGATATAAAGCAATATCCAGAAACAGCGCCACCTTCTCTGAGCCCGAGCTCTTCTATGATGGACTGAGGCGAAGTGGAAAACTGTCCCGAGGTCTGACGAATCAAAAGTAGAAATTCTTTTTTGAAATCATGGACACCACGTCCTCCAGACTAAAGAGGAGAGGGACCATCCGGCTTGTTATCAGTGCACAGTTCAAAAGCCAGCATTTGTGATGGTATGAGGGGGCATTAGTGCACATGACATGGGTAGCTTGTACATCTGAGAAGGCATCATTAATGCTGAATGATATAAACACGTTTCAGAGCAATATGCTGCCATCTGGACAAAATCTTTTTCAGGGAAGGCCTTCCTTCTTTCAGCAAGACAATCCCAAACCACTTTCTGCACATATTAAAACTACATGGCTCTGTAGTAAGAGAGTCCGGGTGCTAAACTGGCCTGCCTGCAGTCCAGACCTGTCTCCTATTTAAAACATCTGGTGCATTATGAAGTGCAAATACGACAAAGGAGACCCCGAACTGTCGAGCAACTGAAATTGTATATCAGGCAAGAACAGGACAACATTTCTCTTTCAAAACCACAACTGGTCTCCTTAGTTCCCAAACGTTTGCAGTTTGTTGTTAAAAGTAGAGGTGATGCAACAAAGTGGTAAACACACCCCTGTCCCAACTTTTTTTTTTTTAAAACGTATTGCTGACAAATTCAAAATGCATATGTTTTTCACAAAACAATAACATTTATTAGGTTTCAACATTTGATATGTTGTCTTTGTACTATTTTCAATGAAATATAGGGTTTCCATGATTTGCAAATTATTGTTTGTTTTTCTTGACAGTTTACACAGCGTCCCAACATTTTTGGAATTAGGGTTGTACTTTCTGTTCCGCAGACCACGATTCCAACCCATCATCAACTCCAGGCTAGTTTATGGTGGATAGTGGTGCAATTAGCATGGTCTAATCTCGAGCATGCAATATTAATGGAAACCATATCCATTTTTTGTACGAATTATTACATAAATATTTCAAAGATATCTGTTTTCTCTTTGGCTAAATGATGATAAAGTGCTGTAATGGAAAGCTACTCACCGTACTGTAGTTTCTTTGAGGTGGTAGGGAATTAAGTCACTGTTCTTCAGTTTTTCATTCTGTTCAAGCAGCTTTTCTATGGTGGTGTCTAGTCTTTGATTGTGCATCATCGTTGAAGCACATGAGGTCCAGCGATGAATGAAAACTACTAATAATCCTAGCACTCCAAAACCCAACAAAATCTTGACCCTCTGCATGCGCATGATGACCTACAGATCACAGAGATGCAGTAGCATATGGATGCTGTACAGAATTTTTAGATCATAGATTCAACAAACATACGTGTTGTGTGTACAAAGGGCCAGAGTTCCTGTTAGTACACCCAACGCAGCTTCATGACAGCTTGTTATATTATACATTCACTGTCCACTTTAACAGGAACACCCAGTGTTGTTGTCGAGTCACTAAACCTTGAGTCGGAGTCCAGCCTCGAGTCCCCAGTGTTCAAATCTGAGTCAAGTCCAAGTCATTAATGAAAATTTCAAGTAGAGTCCGAGAACAAGACTCCAGCCGCACCATTTGACGGTGGCTGTCGCTGCCTTTATGTGAAAGCATCTCTGCTGCTGTGTTGGACTAGCGTTCCTGCTCGACTGTCCCATTTTAGTGAACAGGCTACAGATAAAAAGCTTGTTCATCGCTCAGCAAGCCCCGCCCACTATCAACAGGGCAAATAGAGTAGATATAAGAAGTGTACACACCCCGTTAAAATGATCGGTTTTTCTGATGTAAAAAAAATGAGACCACGATAAATAATTTCAAAACTTTTCCCACCTTTAATGTGACCTATAACCTGTACAATTCAACTGAAAAACAAACAAAAATCTGTTCAGAGGAAAAACATAAAATAAGCTGGTTGCTTAAGTGTGCACACCCTTAAAGGTCATAGGCAACGGTCAGAGGTGGAATGTAGAATATCAACTTTATTTTCTAGAAGAACGACCCAAAAAGCGAATTAAATCTTCCTGGTGTCTAATTTGCACCCTAAGATTGAATAAAACAGTTAAAATGTACTGGTTTGTGCAAGTTCCGAAGGTTTGTTTACATCTCACTTATGCGCACTTTCACCGCCAGGGGGCCGTCGTCATGACGTCATTTAAGTCAAACAGACCAGGAGCAGTTCTGTGTTTACTTGTGAACCGAGCACACGTGTACGGACTTTGGTCGTGAGAGGTTGTGTAAAATGTCTGAAAGCGATAGCGAAGTAGAAACTCTCCAAATTGAATATCGAGAGGTGAAACCATAGATGTATGAACCTAAGGCCGTTGCGGAGCAATCGGTGAACGTGGCTCATTGGTTTGACCATGCGGCCTCGGAATCGGACAGCGACTCGGCCGACTCTGATCGCGGTGACCCCGGGCCGCAACAAGACTCGCGCCCAAACGATTTATTCTGATTATAAATTCTTACTTTTGTCGTAATACTAAATAAGGGCCCTTTTGAAGAATAATTAAACCACCCTCCCTAGTGGATATAGGTAACGATTACTTGACAGTGCGCCAGTAGGCCACATTAGCCTGCCATCCACGGCATTATACTACTTATAGTCTACTCTGAGCGAGGAAATATCCCTTTTGTCTCATTTCCACAATGACTGTACTGTACAGGATCCCTCAAGATTCTTGACTTGTCATTTGCAAGCAAAGGTAAAAATGTTTACCTCCGATCTTCTCCTTTTTGCTTCAGCATTGCTGGTCTTTTTCTTCTTTGACTGCTTGATTTTGTGTTAGAATTTTGTCGGAACAGCATGAGGTTTGAGCCTTCTCTGTCCAACACTGATACCTAAACTCTCCAACAGATGGCAATTCTTCAAAAAGTGATCAGAGCACAGAGTGGCGTATTTACCCGGCTGCCGACCCTCTCGCTTCATGTGCATAATCCACTCTCTCCACCTCTTCCCCTTTCTCGGACAAAGGTAAAAACTTCTTCCTGAACCGGTCCCATTGTTACAGTTCACTGCACAACAATAAGGCATGGTTTTTCTTTGGAAATTCCCGAACGCACATCTGCACTCAAGCCGAACGGTAAAGGCAAATAAACAGACGTGGACTCAACCACAAGCGATTTGTTTGTCTTGAATGTCACGCGCCGAGTGGTCACGAAAATCACAGAGCAGAAATTAGCCGCGATCCGCGCTAATTATTACTTATTAACAATACTTCTTGGGACCAGAAGAAAATTACAGAGGGTTTTTTAAACATATAAAGTTTCAAATGTGCATAAATTTAAAACCTTTGCCTATGAGCTTTAATACTTTGTTGAAGCACCTTTTGATTTAATTACAGCATTCAGTCTTTTTGGGGTCGGAGTCCATCAGCCTGCCACATCTAGACTTGGCAATATTTGCCCACTCTTCCTTGCAAAAGCGCTCCAAATCTGTCAGATTGCGAGGGCATCTCTTGTGCACAGCCCTCTTCAGGTCACCCCACAGATTTTCAACTGGATTTCGGTCTGGGATCTGGCTTGGCCGTTCCAAAACTTTTTTGGGCTCATTGTCATGGTGAAAGATGAAATTCCTCTCCATCTTCAGCTTTCTAGCAGACACATGAAGGTTTTGGGTCAGATTTGACTGGTATTTAGAACTGTTCATAATTCCCTCCACCTTGACTAAAGCCCCTGTTCCAGCTGAAGAAAAACAACCCCAAAACGTGATGCTGCCACCACCATGCTTCACCGTGGGTATGGGGTTCTTTTGGTGATGCGCAGTGTTGTTTTTGCACCAAACATACCTTTTGGAATTGTGGCCAAAAAGTTCAACCTTGGTTTCATCAGACCATAACACATTTTCCCACATGCTTTTGGGAGAGTCGATGTATTTTTTGCAAAATTTATTCGGGCCTAGACATTTTTCTTTGACCCTACCTCATAGTCCAGACATATGGAGAATACGGGAGATTGTGGTCACATGTAATACACAACCAGTACTTGCCAGAAATTCCTGCAGCTCCTTCAGTGTTGCTGTAGGCCTCTCGGCAGCCTCCCTGACCAGTTTTCGTCTTGTCTTTTCATCAATTTTGGAGGGACGTCCAGTTCTCGGTAATGTCACTACAGTATTGTCCCATATTTTCTCCACTTCTTGATGACTGTCTTCACTGCGCTCCATGGTATAGCTAATGCTGAGGAAATGTTTTTTTCCCCTTCTCCTGACTGATACCTTTCAACAATGCGATCCCTTTGATGCTTTGTAAGCTCTCTGTGAACCCTGGCTTTTACTGGAGGATGCAACTGAGTAAATATCTGAACTTTATTTGGGGTTAATCAGAGTCATTTTAATCGATGGCAAGTGTGAACCCAAAAAGACTGAATGCTGTAATTAAATCAAAAGGTGCTTCAACAAAGTATTAGTTTAAGGGTGTGCACACTTATGCAACCAGCTTATTGTACATTTTTTAAATTTTATGGTTTTCCCCCGAACAGATTTGTGTTTTTCAGTTGAATTGTACAGGTTATAGGTCACATTAAAGGTGGGAAAAATTTTGAAATTATTTATCGTGGTCTCATTTTTTTACATCAGAAAAAACTATCATTTTAACGGGGTGTGTACACTTTTTATACCCACTGTAACATGAGAGAGGGTGAACACTAGCTAGTTCATCACTCAACAAGCAAGTCCCACCATCAACAGGGCAATGAACATAGCGCGTCACTTCCTGCTCTGGGTGGAGTCTTGCCAAATGACGATCGAAGTTTGAGGTCGTCCCCGTCGTCTCCTCGATAGTTTTTCTACATATGGAACACATTTTTTTCCCACTGCACGAGAAGTCTGTATAAGCAAAGCAGACAATCCTAGGGGCGTCTCTCCAGGCATTTTAGCACCATGAACATTAGTTTGTTCCTGAACATGACATATGAACAGGTGAATGTGCATTCTCTTGCACAAAATTACTATAAAAATTAATGTAGATATAAATATCTTAGGGCGGCACGGTGGTGTAGTGGTTAGCGCTGTCGCCTCACAGCAAGAAGGTCCTGGGTTCGAGCCCCGGGGCCGGCGAGGGCCTTTCTGTGTGGAGTTTGCATGTTCTCGCCGTGTCCGCGTGGGTTTCCTCCGGGTGCTCCGGTTTCCCCCACAGTCCAAAGACATGCAGGTTAGGTTAACTGGTGACTCTAAATTGAGCGTAGGTGTGAATGTGAGTGTGAATGGTTGTCTGTGTCTATGTGTCAGCCCTGTGATGACCTGGCGACTTGTCCAGGGTGTACCCCGCCTTTCGCCCGTAGTCAGCTGGGATAGGCTCCAGCTTGCCTGCGACCCTGTAGAAGGATAAAGCGGCTAGAGATAATGAGATGAGATGAGATAAATATCTTATGCCAAATTATTATGGCATGTTACAAAAAAATAAAGAAAAAATCAGAGTCCTCGTCTCCAACTTACGAGTCCGAATCATCAGTGCTCAAGTCCAAGTCAAGTCACGAGTCCTTAAAATTATTATGAAATAACGGTCATTATGAAATATATGCATATGAGGAACTATGGCAGAAGTTTTTTGGGTTGCAGTGGGATCACATTTTGGCAATTAGCTCAGCGCTGTGAGACACTAAAGCACCGCAGCCTTGAGCAACACTGGGTGAAAAATAAAAAAGGAACCCCCCCGCTTAATTGTCTGTGTTTCCCTCATTTGTGCTCTCCACCCATGTAGCCTTTCCGCTCCATCCCGCCTTTCCTCTCCACCCCAGAGACTCTTGGTGAAGAACGACACAAAGGCAGAGTTTGTCACTGTTTTTAAAGTGTGCCTAAATCTAAAATAATTAACAATTATTCACAGATGAAGTGAATATCGGTGAATAATAACCGTCATGAAGTCAAGGTTATTATTCACTGATCTGCACTGAGCCTGAGGTAGATAATTGTTTTAGTATAAATACACAGGTGATTATTAAAAAACATTTTTTAAATCATATAAAAAATAGGTACCCTAAAAAATGGGTACATGTGGCTACTGCTTATAAATAAAATTGTTTTCTGATGCCGTGTCCATACAGTGTGTGTGTGTACACACACACACACACACACACACACACACACACACACACACCTGTGTCCAAAATGGCTCACTCATTCACTACTCCCTATATAGGGAATTACTATATAGAGGAAGAAATAGTGAACTCATTGATAAAATGAAAACGCTTTCGGACACTAGTCCGTCGCGCTGGTATTTACATCATTACTGTTGCACAATTAAAACGTGCCAGCTCAGTCGGCTGGTGGGTTTTCAAAATAATAAACACATGCATGTATTTTTGTGATAAATCCATATTATTCGAAGCGTATTTCCTACATTCATAAATACAAAGTACAGTGGGGCAAAAAAGTATTTAGTCAGCCACCAATTGTGCAAGTTCTCCCACTTAAAAAGATGAGAGAGGCCTGTAATTTTCATCATAGGTACACTTCAACCATGAGAGACAGAATGGGGGGAAAGAATCCAGGAAATCACATTGTAGGATTTTTAATGAATTAATTGGTAAATTCCTCGGTAAAATAAGTATTTGGTCACCTATAAACAAGCAAGATTTCTGGCTCTCACAGACCTGTAACTTCTTCCTTAAGAGGCGCCTCTGTCCTCCACTCGTTACCTGTATTAATGGCACCTGTTTGAACTTGTTATCAGTATAAAAGACACCTGTCCACAACCTCAAACAGTCACGCTCTAAACTCCACTATGGCCAAGACCAAAGAACTGTCAAAGGACACCAGAAACAAAATTGTAGACCTGCACCAGGCTGGGAAGACTGAATCTGCAATAGGTAAGCAGCTTGGTGTGAAGAAATCAACTGTGGGAGCAATTATTAGAAAATGGAAGACATACAAGACCACTGATAATCTCCCTCGATCTGGGGCTACACGCAAGATCTCACCCCGTGAGGTCAAAATGATCACAAGAACGATGAGCAAAAATCCCAGAACCACACGGGGGGAACCTAGTAAATGACCTGCAGAGAGCTGGGACCAAAGTAACAAAGGCTACCATCAGTAACACACTACGCCACCAGGGACTCAAATCCTGCAGTGCCAGACGTGTCCCCCTGCTTAAGCCAGTACATGTCCGGGCCCGTCTGAAGTTTGCTAGAGAGCATTTGGATGATCCAGAAGAGGATTGGGAGAATGTCATATGGTCAGATGAAACCAAAATAGAACTTTTTGGTAAAAACTCAACTTGTCATGTTTGGAGGAGAAAGAATGCTAAGTTGCATCCAAAGAACACCATACCTACTGTGAAGCATGGGGGTGGAAACATCATGCTTTGGGGCTGTTTTTCTGCAAAGGGACCAGGACGACTGATCCGTGTAAAGGAAAGAATGAATGGGGCCATGTATCGTGAGATTTTGAGTGAAAACCTCCTTCCATCACCAAGGGCATTGAAGATGAAACGTGGCTGGGTCTTTCAGCATGACAATGATCCCAAACACACCGCCCGGGCAATGAAGGAGTGGCTTCGTAAGAAGCATTTCAAGGTCCTGGAGTGGCCTAGCCAGTCTCCAGATCTCAACCCCATAGAAAATCTTTGGAGGGAGTTGAAAGTCCGTGTTGCCCAGCAACAGCCCCAAAACATCACTGCTCTAGAGATCTGCATGGAGGAATGGGCCAAAATACCAGCAACAGTGTGTGAAAACCTTGTGAAGACTTACAGAAAACGTTTGACCTCTGTCATTGCCAACAAAGGGTATATAACAAAGTATTGAGATGAACTTTTGTTATTGACCAAATACTTATTTTCCACCATAATTTGCAAATAAATTATTTAAAAATCAGACAATGTGATTTTCTGGATTTTTTCTCTTATTCTGTCCCTCATAGTTGAAGTGTACCTATGATGAAAATTACAGGCCTCATCTTTTTAAGTGGGAGAACTTGCACAATTGGTGACTGACTAAATACTTTTTTGCCCCACTGTACCTGCATCTTTCAGTTTTTTTTTTTTAATCAAGGCTGAATAATTTCTTCTTTGCCGCTGCCTTTTATTAAATCAAATGAGACTTTTAGTTTGATTTCTTTCAGCGTGACCGCAATGCATGATGGGATATATTGCTTTGGTTAGTGACCACCATTGTACGCTACTTTTCATGATGCATTGTGGGATACCTTGAGTGCACTATATAGGGTGTAAATAATCCTCACTAAGGTTTCGGACAGCACTACAAAATAGCGTCCCCACTATATAGTGAGTAGGAAGCGATTTCGGACACAGGGTTAGCCTATGAGGCAGTGGCCACAAAAATGAAGCCTAATCCAAAAATGAACAAATCACAGAAATAAAAAAAATATACCAAGTGTCTGTACTTTATATTATTCTACTCTTACCTCTTACAGTTTTCAAAAATGAAACCTCCGAACCGAGGCTGACATACACAAGCTGTCGCCATGACCCAAACTCTTATTTCCCGGAAAAGGCCCGGCGCTAGAGCTCAGTGGTCTCAATACTCTTTTTGACAACTTCCTGTAACAACTCCGAAGTGCGTCACATCTACAATCACATGGGACCACTGGCCGAAGAAGGCAAGGAAAGGGGGACGACCTGGAGTATATTTTAAAATAGGAATGCACTTTCCCTTGGTAATAAGCATAAATACTGTATGTCTGAAAGCGATTTCTTTAGTCTAGTCCATTTATTTCGAACAGTGAACCGAGTTGTATACACTCACCGGCCATTTTAATAGGAACATCTGTATGCGCATGCACAGTGCGTGATTGTTACACTCATTCTTACAACAAAATGACATAGTGGTTACAGCCTCTATGAGGCAGTAGCCACAAAAAAATAATTTATTTCAAACTTCAAAAGCAGCATGTAAATATACTAACGGTGTGACGCAGACTTGTCACTTATCTATGCCGTCACTTATTTTATCACATAAAATACTTTGTTTTGAAACGGATAAAATAAATCACCATCCCACCTTACCTTTGAATAGTTTTAAACCAAACTTCAAAGCATCTTTAGTGCTTTTAAGGAACAGCATTTTCTTTCATCATATGTAATTCTTTCTCACTTACGGTGACGAAGCGATTGGCCGCCATTTTGCTGAGTCGCTCAAGGGGATTATTGAGAAACAGTCCAAATCTCTTATCTGTGACGAATCTCAGTCATCCAGGTACATAGTAATCTGTGGTTGGTAGAAGAGAGCAACTGGACTTGCTTGAAGATTCTTGAAAACGTTTCGCCTCTCATCCGAAAGGCTTCCTCAGTTCTGTCTGACTAATAGGGAGTATCCAGTATTTATCCTCTCATGGATCATCATAGAATCCGAATCACAATGCTGATGGCTGCATTGTAGGTGGCTGATAAAACATGTCATAGACACCCACCTCTGTTCAATGATGGTCGTTCCAGGTTGATAAAAATGAACGATCCTCTCTGGCCAAGATGTCTGCCAGTTTTCTAGAAGTCCTCTCATACTCCCGCACCAGTCGAAGCCATGCAGCTACAATACAGCCATCAGCATTCTGATTCGGATTCTATGATGATCCATGAGAGGATAAATACTGGATACTCCCTATTAGTCAGACAGAACTGAGGATGCCTTTAGGATGAGAGGCGAAACGTTTTCAAGAATCTTCAAGCAAGTCCAGTTGCTCTCTTCAACCAACCACAGATTACTATGTACCTGGATGACTGAGATTCGTCACAGATATGTTTCTATGCACTTTGGGATGAGTTCCCTTCGACTGGTGCGGGAGTATGAGAGGACTTCCAGAAAACTGGCAGACATCTTAGCCAGAGAGGATCGTTCATTTTTGTCAACCTGGAACGACCATCATTGAACAGAGGTGGGTGTCTATGACATCTTTTACCAGCCACCTACAATGCAGCCATCGGCAGTCTGATTTGGATTCTATGATGATCCATGAGAGGATAAATACTGGATACTCCCTATTAGTCAGACAGAACTGAGGATGCCTTTAGGATGAGAGGCGAAACGTTTTCAAGAATCTTCAAGCAAGTCCAGTTGCTCTCTTCAACCAACCACAGAGTCCGAATCTCTTGACTAATCAGCGCCAGCGATTTCCTATAATAAATCAACATATTTATACTAATAGGCATTAAAACATATGAAGAAAATGCTGAATGTTTTTAAATCTGTCGAATATTTAAAGCTGCAGGATCAGGATTTGGGGATTGGAAGCCATTCTGGAGTTTCATGCTACCCAAAGAATGTTTTCATAACTTGTGTTGCCCTTCACAGATCTGGTGGCTAACAAGATCTTACCTAACTAACTTTAGCTAGCTACACAACAGCATGGAGAACAAATCACACCGATTTGCTTTTGATGGTTGTATTTTTATGATCTCATCTGTGTTCTGTGTGTACTTGAGGATCTGATCCTAACGTGTTCTCCAGCTTTCCTCTAACTAGCCAATGTGTGATGCTGATTGGCTACGTGTAAAGACTTCCATCTAAAGTTGGGATGATGTATGCATCCAAGAACACCTCCCATGTCAGGGATATCATATTTTATTCTATCCACATTCACTGGATATGAGCAAATCGCACACTCTGATCGGCTACTCTAATACTAGGCTATCAGCTTATATACTGTGAGTACAGAAAAACAAAATGACAGAGCGTGTTGCTGAACCAACCAAGGACAAAATAAAAACTCTACTTGAAAACAAAACCTCAAAAAATACAAAAAAAAAAAGCAACAAAATATGGAATAAAAGTATTTGATGGCAATAACGTATCTTTTTATTTTCAAGAATTATTATTTTAGCATTTTTCACAAATTGCAACAGTCATTTCGCCGGTTTGTTTACATTCTAAGCGGAAATTATTTTTGTTGGATGTTTTGTATAAAAAAAGTTATCAAATTTGCAAATAATAAAAATCCTCCGTTTCTCAAAATCCAGTGAATGTGGATAGAATAAAACAGTTATTCTACTCAATCTCGTCATACATGGATTATAGCCAACTCAGCGCTATGCACCTCGTTGGTGGCTATCAGCTCATGTACGACTCGATTTCATGGAATAACTGTTATATTATTTTCTTTCCTATAGACTCAATATTTTTCAATGAGCAAAAGAAAAAAAAAATTAAAGCCGCTAGCGGCCTCGACGGGCCCTCGCGCCAGCGGCCAAGGGGGGCGGGGGCATGCGTCCCCGCGAAAGACCTTCCACAGCTTCTTCGGCAAGAGACATTACTCCCACAATGGCGACAAAGCACAGAATTGGACACATGGCAACAATAGGGTCTCGCACTGTACGGTGCTCGGGGGGCGCTATAGAGGCCCTGAGGCCCGCCTGGATCTGGGCTTCTGGTTCTCAGTAGCGGTGGCAGTCTAAGAAAAAGGAGCCAAATTTCGTGCGTTGTCGACCATGGCAAGCGCCCCAATAAGGGTCTTGTAAAGAGTTTGCTTGCCAAGTTTGACAAATCAGAAGCTGCAATATCATTTTTGCCATAACCAGCACCCCCAGGGGCGAAAGTGCAGAAAATTTGGCGTACATGTCAGGTGAGCTATGAAGAGTTTGCGTATGAAGTTTGATGACAATTGAGTAAATAGAAGATGAGATATAGATTTTTGAAGAATAAATTTTTAGGTTTTTCCCATGTCAGTAGGTGGCGCTATGCTGTACATGAGCGATTATGAGTTGGAGAAATAAGTGTCTACAACAGCAACGCACTATCACAAGGTAGTGGTGTGAAGGAAAAGCATTATGGAATTATTTACCAAAAACCCGTTTTGGAGCAATTGCATCGGCCAAAAACAGCGCCCCCCCCATGGACGAAAATTCCCAAAATGTGGTATACATGACATGGGAGGGAGGAAGAGGGTGGCCGTGAAGTTTGACCAAATTTGAGGAAAGATTGGATTTTTTGCCCAAAAATAGCGCCCCCAGTGGCGAAATATCACAGAATTTGGGTAACATGTCAGAAGCCCAATGAGTGATTTGCCTGTGAAGTATGAGCAGTTTTGAGCAATTAGAAGATTTGTTATGAATTTTTAAGCATGTAAAATTTTGCATTGAAAATTGATTGACGTATAACTTCTGAACGGTTTACGCTACATGAAACGTATTTAGTACCTTTTGTCAGCCATGTCTGTAGATGATGTGTATCAATTTTGGTGACATTCCTATGAACGGTCTAGGAGGAGTTGCGCCGTCTTCGAGGCCATGCATTTCGCACAAAAGTGAAATTACCTCACTTCCTGTTGGGCGTGGCTAATGGATTGGCATTACATTTTTGTCCGGCTTAGTGAGATACATATGTGTACCAAATGGCAAGCCACTACTACAAACTGCATGGCAACCAGGCACCTTAATGCGGGAGGCCAAAATCACAACGAGTTAGGGGGCGCTATAGAGGCCCTGAGGCCCGCCTGGATCTGGGCTTCTGGTTCTCAGTAGCAGTGGCAGTCTAAGAAAAAGGAGCCAAATTTCGTGCGTTGTCGACCATGGCAAGCGCCCCAATAAGGGTCTTGTATAGAGTTTGCTTGCCAAGTCTGACAAATCAGAAGCTGCAATATCATTTCTGCCATAACCAGCACCCCCAGGGGCGAAAGTGCACAAAATTTGGCGTACATGTCAGGTGAGCTATGAAGAGTTTGCGTATGAAGTTTGATGACAATTGAGTAAATAGAAGATGAGATATAGATTTTTGAAGAATAAGTTTTTTGGTTTTTCCCATGTCAGTAGGTGGCGCTATGCTGTACATGAGCGATTATGAGTTGGAAAAGTAAGTGTCTACAACAGCAACGCACTATCACAAGGTAGTGGTGTGAAGGAAAAGCATTATGGAATAATTTACCAAAAACCCGTTTTGGAGCAGTTGCGACGGCCAAAAACAGCACCCCCCATGGACGAAAATTCCCAAAATGTGGTAGACATGACATGGGAGGTAGTAAGAGGGTGGCCGTGAAGTTTGACCAAATTTGAGGAAAGATTGGATTTTTTGCCCAAAAATAGCGGCCCCAGTGGTGAAATATCACAGAAATTGGGTAACATGTCAGAAGCCCAATGAGTGATTTGTGTGTGAAGTATGAGCAGTTTTGAGCAATCAGAAGATTTGTTATGAATTTTTAAGCATGTAAAATTTTGCATCGAAAATTGATTGACGTATAGCTTCTGAACGGTTAATCCTACGTGAAACGTATTTAGTAACTTTTCTCAGCCATGTCTGTAGATGATGTGTATCAATTTTGGTGACATTCCTATGAACGGTCTAGGAGGAGTTGCGCCGTCTTCGTGGCCATGCATTTCGCACAAAAGTGAAATTACCTCACTTCCTGTTGGGCGTGGCTAATGCATTGGCATTACATTTTTGTCCGGCTTAGTGAGATACATATGCGTACCAAATGGCATGCCACTACTACAA
Organism: Neoarius graeffei; assembly: GCF_027579695.1. NCBI lineage: Eukaryota > Metazoa > Chordata > Actinopteri > Siluriformes > Ariidae > Neoarius > Neoarius graeffei. Next base: position 82,503,667 of record NC_083581.1, on the reverse strand, counting down.
ACTACATGGCAACCAGGCACCTTAATGCGGGAGACCAAAATCACAACGACTTAGGGGGCGCTATAGAGGCCCTGAGCCCCGGCCAAGTTTGGGCTTTTGGGTCTGAGTAGCGGTGGCAATTCTCGGAACTGGTGCCAAATTTCGTGCGTTTTCGCCCATGGCAAGAGCCCCGAAAATGGCCCAACAGCGGAGAAAAATAAAGAAGAAGATGGAAGAATAATTAAAGCCGCAAGCGGCCTCGACGGGCCCTCGCGCCAGCGGCCAAGGGGGGCGGGGGCATGCGTCCCCGCGAAATACCTTCCACAGCTTCTTTGGCAAGAGACATTACTCCCACAATGGTGACAAAGCACAGAATTGGACACAGAGTACACGGTGCGCTGAGATGTTGTCATGGACAGAACATTTTATGCCATGGCTTCCCAACCAAATTAATGTATTTACCTCATCAGTCACCAAGCTATAGCTACATAGGATTGTCTTCTGTTAGACATCTATTAGTCTGTATGTAACGCTACAACACTTGCTCCCGACTGCCTACCCATCCCCCACAAGTCATGTGTGTTTAAGGCAACCAAAACAACATACTCCTGGTGCCTCATGATTGTAAACACCTCTCCTGCAACTGCTACAGCGCAATGAGCGCCCCCAGTGGTGAAAGTTCACCAAATTTGGTATACATGTCAAGGGACGTATGAAGAGTTGTTTTGTAAAGTTTGATCAAGTTTGACCAATCAGAAGCCGAGATATAAATTGTTGCCTGAAAACAGCGCCCCCAGTGGCAAAAGTTCACAAAATTTGGCACATATGTCAGGTGACCTGTTAAGAGTGTGCGTATCAAGTTTGATCAAGATTGAGAAAATAGAAGATGAGATATTGATTTTTGAAGAATAAATGTTTTGGTTTCTCCCATGTCAGTAGGTGGCGCTATGCTGCACATGAGCGATTATGAGTTGGAAAAATAAGTGTCTACAACAGCAACGTACTATCACAAGGTAGTGGTGTGAAGGAGAAGCGTTATGGAATTATTTACCAAAAACCTGTTTCGGAGCAATTGCGTTGGCCAAAAACAGCGCCCCCCATGGACGAAAATTCCCAAAATGTGGTGTCCATGACATGGGAGGTAGTAAGAGGGTGGCCGTGAAGTTTGACCAAATTTGAGGAAAGATTGGATTTTTTGCCCAAAAATAGCGCCCCCAGTGGCGAAAAATCACAGAAATTGGGTAACATGTCAGAAGCCCAATGAGTGATTAGCGTGTGAAGTATGAGCAGTTTTGAGCAATTTGAAGATATGTTATGAATTTTTAAGCATGCAAAATTTTGCATTGAAAATTGATTGACGTATAACTTCTGAACGGTTTATTCTACGTGAAACGTATTTAGGAACTTTTGTCAGCCCTGTCTGTAGATGATGTGTATCAATTTTGGTGACATTCCTATGAACGGTCTAGGAGGAGTTGCGCCGTCTTCGTGGCCATGCATTTCGCACAAAAGTGAAATTACCTCACTTCCTGTAGGGCGTGGCTAATGCATAGGCATTACATTTTTGTCCGGCTTAGTGAGATACATATGCGTACCAAATGGCATGCCACTACTACAAACTACATGGCAACCAGGCACCTTAATGCGGGAGGCCAAAATCACAATGAGTTAGGGGGCGCTAAAGAGGCCCTGAGGCCCGCCTGGATCTGGGCTTCTGGTTCTCAGTAGCGGTGGGAGTCTAAGAAAAAGGAGCCAAATTTCGTGCGATGTCGACCATGGCAAGCGCCCCAAAAAGGGTCTTGTAAAGAGTTTGCTTGCCAAGTTTGACAAATCAGAAGCTGCAATATCATTTCTGCCATAACCAGCACCCCCAGGGGCGAAAGTGCACAAAATTTGGCGTATATGTCAGGTGAGCTATGAAGAGTTTGTGTATGAAGTTTGATGACAATTGAGTAAACAGAAGATGAGATATAGATTTTTGAAGAATAAATTTTTTGGTTTTTCCCATGTCAGTAGGTGGCGCTATGCTGTACATGAGTGATTATGAGATGGAAAAATAAGGGTCCACAACAGCAACGCACTATCACAAGGTAGTGGTGTGAAGGAAAAGCATTATGGAATTATTGACCAAAAACCCGTTTTGAAGAAATTGCGTCGGCCAAAAACAGCGCCCCCCATGGACGAAAATTCCCAAAATGTGGTATACATGACATGGGAGGTAGTAAGAGGCTGGCTGTGAAGTTTGACCAAATTTGAGGAAAGATTGGATTTTTTGCCCAAAAATAGCGCCCCCAGTGGCGAAATATCACAGAAATTGGGTAACATGTCAGAAGCCCAATGAGTGATTAGGGTGTGAAGTATGAGCAGTGTTGAGCAATTAGAAGATTTGTTATGAATTTTTTAGCATGTAAAATTTTGAAGTGAAAATTGATTGACGTATAACGTCTGAACGGTTTATCCTACGTGAAACGTATTTAGTACCTTTTGTCAGCAATGTCTGTAGATGATGTGTATCAATTTTGGTGACATTCCTATGAACGGTCTAGGAGGAGTTGCGCCATCTTCGTGGCCATGCATTTCACACAAAAGTGAAATTACCTCACTTCCTGTTGGGCGTGGCTAATGCATTGGCATTACATTTTTGTCCGGGTTAGTGAGATACATATGCATACCAAATGGCATGCCACTACTACAAACTAAATGGCAACCAGGCACCTTAATGCGGGATGCCAAAATCACAGCGACTTAGGGGGCGCTATAGAGGCCCTGAGCCCCGGCCAAGTGTGGGCTTTTGGTTCTGAGTAGCGGTGGCAATTCTCGGAAGTGGCGCCAAATTTCGCGCGTTTTCGCCCATGGCAAGCGCCCCGAAAATGGCCCAACAGCGGAGAAAAATAAAGAAGAATAATAATAGTGAACTCTTACAAGAACAATAGGGCCTTCGCCCTATAGGGCTCGGGCCCTAATTAAAGCCGCAAGCGGCCTCGACGGGCCCTCGCGCCAGCGGCCAAGGGGGGCGGGGGCATGCGTCCCCGCGAAATACCTTCCACAGCTTCTTCGGCAAGAGACATTACCACAAGGTAGTGGTGTGAAGGAAAAGCATAATGGAATTATTAACCAAAAACCCGTGTTGGAGCAATTGCGTCGGCCAAAAACAGCGCCCCCCATGGACGAAAATTCCCAAAATGTGGTATACATGACATGGGAGGTAGTAAGAGGGTGGCCGTGAAGTTTGACCAAATTTGAGGAAAGATTGGATTTTTTGCCCAAAAATAGCGCCCCCAGTGGCGAAATATCACAGAAATTGGGTAACATGTCAGAAGCCCAATGAGTGATATGCGTGTGAAGTATGAGCAGTTTTGAGCAATTAGAAGATATGTTATGAATTTTAAGCATGTAAAATTTTGCAGTGAAAATTGATTGACGTATAACTTCTGAACGGTTTATCCTACGTGAAACGTATTTAGAAACTTTTGTCAGCCATGTCTGTAGATCATGTGTCTCAATTTTGGTGACATTCCTATGAACGGTCTAGGAGGAGTTGCGCCGTGTACGTGGCCAAGCATTTCGCACAAAAGTGAAATTACCTCACTTCCTGTTGGGCGTGGCTAATGCATTGGCATTACATTTTTGTCCGGCTTAGTGAGATACATATGCGTACCAAATGGCATGCCACTACTACAAACTACATGGCAACCAGGCACCTTAATGCGGGAGGCCAAAATCACAACGAGTGAGGGGGCGCTATAGAGGCCCTGAGGCCCGCCTGGATCTGGGCTTCTGGTTCTCAGTAGCGGTGGCAGTCTAAGAAAAAGGAGCCAAATTTCGTGCGTAGTCGACCATGGCAAGCGCCCCAATAAGGGTCTTGTAAAGAGTTTGCTTGGCAAGTTTGACAGATCAGAAGCTGCAATATCATTTTTGCCATAACCAGAACCCCCAGGGGCGAAAGTGCACAAAATTTGGTGTAGATGTCAGGTGAGCTATGAAGAGTTTGGGTATGAAGTTTGATGACAATTGAGTAAATAGAAGATGAGATATAGATTTTTGAAGAATAAATTTTTTGGTTTTTCCCATGTCAGTAGGTGGCGCTATGCTGTACATGAGCGATTATGAGTTGGAAAAATAAGTGTCTACAAGAGCAACGTACTGTCACAAGGTAGTGGTGTAAAGGAAAAGCATTATGGAATTATTTACCAAAAACCCGTTTTGGAGCAAGTGTGTCGGCCAAAAACAGCGCCCCCCATGGACGAAAATTTCCAAAATGTGGTATACATGACATGGGAGGTAGTAAGAGGGTGACCGTGAAGTTTGACCAAATTTGAGGAAAGATTGGAATTTTTGCCCAAAAATAGCGCCCCCAGTGGCGAAATATCACAGAAATTGGGTAACATGTCAGAAGCCCAATGAGTGATTTGCGTGTGAAGTATGAGCAGTTTTGAGCAATCAGAAGATTTGTTATGAATTTTTAAGCATGTAAAATTTTGCATCGAAAATTGATTGACGTATAACTTCTGAACGGTTTATCCAACGTGAAACGTATTTAGTAACTTTTGTCAGCCATGTCTGTAGATGATGTGTATCAATTTTGGTGACATTCCCATGAACGGTCTAGGAGGAGTTGCGCCGTCTTCGTGGCCATGCATTTCGCACAAAAGTGAAATTACCTCACTTCCTGTTGGGCGTGGCTAATGCATTGGCATTACATTTTTGTCCGGCTTAGTGAGATACATATGTGTACCAAATGGCATGCCACTACTACAAACTACATGGCACCCAGGCACCTTAATGCGGGAGGCCAAAATCACAACGACTTAGGGGGCGCTATAGAGGCCCGGAGCCCCGGCCAAGTTTGGGCTTCTGGTTCTGAGTAGCGGTGGCAATTCTCGGAACTGGTGCCAAATTTCGTGCGTTTTCGCCCATGGCAAGCGCCCCGAAAATGGCCCAACAGCGGAGAAAAATAAAGAAGAAGAAGAAGACGGAAGAAGAAGAAGAAGAAGAAGAAGAAGAAGACGGAAGAAGAATAAATAATAATAGTGAACTCTTACAAGAACAATAGGGCCTTCGCCCATAGGGCTCGGGCCCTAATAATAGTGAACTCTTACAAGAACAATAGGGCCTTCGCCCATAGGGCTCGGGCCCTAATTATACATTCGTTTCAGATATTTTAACCATTAGTTAATAATTTACAAGAGAATTTGTACATAAGAATTGCTGGTGTAGTCATAAAGTCTGTCCTGTGTTTGTCCCAGAACTCATAAAATACTGTTAATGTTTTAGTATACAGTTTATATCATCATGTACAGTTGGGCGGCAACGGTGGTGGAGTGGTTAGCACTGTCGCCTCATAGCAAGAAGGTTCTGGGTTCGAGCCCAGTGGCTGATGGGGGCCTTTCTGTGTGGAGTTTGCATGTTCTCCCCGTGTCTGCGTGGGTTTCCAAATTATTAAGGCATGTTACAAAAAAACGAAAAAAATCAGAGTCCTCATCTTCAATTTATGAGTCCAAATGCAGTTAATGCACAAGTCTGAGTCATCAGTGCTCAAGTCCAAGGCAAGTCATGAATACATAAAATTAGGGCACGAGTCAGACTCGAGGACTACAAGCCTGGGAACACCTTCACACCTGCTCGTTTATGCGGTTATCCAATCAAGTGGCAGCAGTGCAAATATCATGTGATACAAATCATGCAGGTACAGGTCAAGAACTTCAGCTAATGTTCACATCAAAAATCAGAATTGAAGAAAAATTGTGATCCCTGTTACTTTGATTGTGACATGGATGTTGGTATTAGAATGGCTGGTTTGAGCATTTCAGAAACTGACGATCTCCTGGGAATTTTGCAGGACAGTCCCTAGAAATTATACACAATGGTGCAAACAAACAAAAAGCTTACGTGCAGAGAATGTGCAGGCTGAAATACCTGCAGACCCTGGTAGTGAGAATGATCAGAGGAGACTGGTCTGAGTTGACAGGAAGTCATAACTCAAATAATCGCTCTTTACAACCACAGTGAGTAGAAACATCTCATAAGGCACAATACATCAAACCATGAGGGGGGTGGGTTACAAGAGCAGAAGACCACCATGAGTTCCACTCCTATCAGCCAGGAACAAGAATCTGATGATATCATGGGCACAGATTCACTTGAAAACAGGAGAAAGACCAGTTGATTTCCTCCCCCCACCCACCCAATCTTCAACTGTCTGGTTTGGGTGAGTCTGTGTCCATGACTGCTTCAGATTCTTCTTCATGGATGATAGGAGTGGAACCCATGTTAGTCTTCTGCTGTTGTAGCCCGTCCACCTCAAGGTTCAATGTTTTGTGAAGGGTAAAGCCTCTTAATGCTAAGAGCATCTTAACTAGGACAGAGAGCATTCATTGTACTGTTCACTCTACCATTTAACAATGACCATTGTGCTGCAATGCTTTTGGGGAAACTCAGGTCTGATCATTTTCCTTTGACCTCGCTAATCAACAAAGCGTTTCCAGACACAGACACACTCCGTCAAAGGTCCCTCTACATCATTACAAACAGTGTAAACTGAAAGAAAGATTTCTGTGGACAATAAACTTTATTACCTCACCCGGGATGGAGTCCACCAGGGGGCGAGGTATTGTTTTTGGTGGGGTTTCTTTGTTTGTTTTTGTTAATGATGTTACAGAAAAACAGCTGGACCAACCTTCATGGAACTTTCAGGATAGGTGGGCATTGGTCTCAAACAGAACTTCCAAAATTTGGGGGGTCATCCAGTCAAGGTCTTTGTGGCTACGGCTTCATATAGAGGCAGTACCCACTATGTCATCGTGCTGTGAGAATACAAGAGTGCAACAATCATGCAGTACGGTGTGTTCTGATTGGCTGAGAGCAGTAAGCAGTACAGTATGTTCCGATTGGCTGAAAGCAGCAGAGAATCAGAACCATGTTTATTGGCCAAGTATGTTCACACACAAGGTCAAAATCAAGGTCACCAAAAAGGTCAAAATCGTTTTTTCGCGATATCTTCCTTCATATTCATCATAAGTGCGACCGGGCGACATTTGTTTTGCCTGGCAACACTTATTATGCTTCAAATTCAGACTGATCTTTTGTTGTCAAAATTAACATACAGGAGCAGGTCATAACAAATGACCAAGGGTTGTGCAGTTCACACTCCTTACTACATTTGTAGCACTCTTCTCAAAATTCTGGCTGTTCCCAAGAGTGCAGTCTTTTGCAGCAACTCAGTTCAAATTTCAACATCAATCTCATTCTCATCTCATTATCTCTAGCCGCTTTATCCTGTTCTACAGGGTCGCAGGCAAGCTGGAGCCTATCCCAGCTGACTACGGGCGAAAGGCGGGGTTCACCCTGGACAAGTCGCCAGGTCATCACAGGGCTGACACATAGACACAGACAACCATTCACACTCACATTCACACCTACGCTCAATTTAGAGTCACCAGTTAACCTAACCTGCATGTCTTTGGACTGTGGGGGAAACCGGAGCACCCGGAGGAAACCCACGCGGACACAGGGAGAACATGCAAACTCCACACAGAAAGGCCCTCGCCGGCCACGGGGCTCGAACCCAGAACCTTCTTGCTGTGAGGCGACAGAGCTAACCACTACACCACTGTGCTGCCCAACACCAATCTTTGAAATCCAATTTTAGCTCTTGTTTGTAACCATACTAAGGGCTCCAACAATAATTGGAATAACCACTTTATTTATTTCCCAAAACTGCTTTATATTCCTTCTCCATAACCCTGTCATCTCCTGGTATTGCGATGTCAATTAAGAGGCAGTGCTTTCTTTCTTTCTTTCTTTACCAGTATCAGATCTGGGCCCTGTACTACGAAGCGGGTTTTCTGGCTTACCAGGGTAACTTCGAGAGTAACTTGATCACGTGCAGCGTAACTTCCCGATTAACCCATACTACGAAAGTTGGCTATGTTCAAACCGAGGTATGCTGCCATGGCAACTTACGCTGCATCTCAAACCTGCTCGTCTCAGGTTATGTTCTTGGTTAACCCGAGGTTTCCGATTAACCACACCCTTTTTAAACACCATCTCTCCACCGACATTTCCTCTAGAGACAATGCCAGCGTACCTGGATGGCCCGTGCGATATTGGAGCACAGATTAGAGATGGGATTTATGGCTCTTTGATGGGATCCGCATCTTTGTGATCCGTTCTTTGAAAAGAGCCGTTCAAAAGACTGGCTCATTTGGCTCTTTTTAAATATTTATTCAGTTTTTAGAAGACAGCGTCTAAAGAAGCCAGATCCCTCTGCTTAGACAGTGACAATATTTCTGGACATACCTTTTATATAAAGCAACCTAGACTTACATTATTGTAACCCCTAAACGCTCATAAATAACCATTAAAAAACAATGAGGGCTTCAATGAATGTCCATGCAGAACGGCTTTTCTGTAAAAAAAAAAAAAAGAACCCACTCAAGAACATAGTTATCAAGAACGCAATAATATTTTATAGAAAAACACTTGTTTTACAAAAATATTTAAGTCTGAGATATAAAATAGATACAACTACAATAAATATAACACAAGAACATTTTAATAGAAAAAACCTTATATTAAAAATATTGAAATTGTAACAAAAATAGATACAACTAAACAGTCAGATAAATAGATAAAGTTATAACAAGAACACAAGATTATTTTAATAGGAAAAAACAATTAATGCAAAAAATATATTATTAGAAAAATAGATACAACTAGACAAACAGATAAATAAATAAAATACACAAAAATAGAACAAACAAAATGACGATAGAATAAATTAAATGAACGTCCGTGCAAAGTAGATTTCCCACAATATTATCATTAATATCACACAACTACATTATAAACTATATACAAAACAATTTGAACTATTAGGCAAACAGATAAAACTTGAATAAATAAAAGGCAAATGCTGTTTAGCCTACTTCTTGTCCTTGGGCAAAAGCTTTTTCATCTGAAACACAGTACAGAAAAAGAACGACACACACACACACACCCCATTATGAATGATGTTTTTATATTTCATTTTCACCTGTTGCCAGGTGCGTTTGGCTGCTGTTGCCTCTGAAATGTTCACAGGACATACACCAAAGGGACTGAACAGTCAGTCATCCTAATTCATGTGACTCTGTGCACAGATCAGCTTAAGTAGGCGACTCCATGAATTTACCATACCAAATTTTATTCAGGATTTTTCGGACATTAAACAAGCTATATATGACTGGGGCCACGTCGAAGGACCATTTTCTGTGACTTGTGATTGATCATGAAGCTTTCTCTCATCCTATACTTCTGTTCTGGAACATGTAGAAGGGAGAATGTACTTGCGCATTTACCCGATCGGCAATTCGTTGCCAACATGCTTGCCGCTCCTTATTGGCAGCCGCTGTGTTAGATTTTGCTCTTAATGTTGTTTTGAACTCCTCGTAGCTTTGCATTATGACAGCGCATTCTTCCTCCGTGAAGTACGGCGACCGTGCCATTGTGAACAGTGGTGATTTGCGCTGATAACCTCCCCTTTAACGTGAACGCGCATTAACCCTGATTAGGTTAAACCAGGTTCAACAAATCAACTTCATAACTGGCATCGTAGTACCGTTTAACCCCAAACAAGATAACCAGGTTTTGTCAACCCCGGTTTAGCGGGGGAACCCTGGGTTACTTCTGGGTAGGTTAACCTCCGTTCGTAGTACAGGGCCCTGGGCTTCTTGCCTTTATTTATTTACTTACTAACTAACTCTAGAGATTATTGTGTGCGAAAACCTCAACAAGTGAGCAGTTTCTGAAAAACAAAATCAGCCTTTGACACCGACCATGCCACAACCAACGTCACAGAAACCACACTTTGTGACCATTAACTGAAGACTTTGACCTGTACGTGATCTTATGCATGGTGCTGCTTCCAGGCTGATAAGAGAAATGAAAAATGAGCATGTGTACAGTTGTTCCTGTTAAAAAGTGGATAAGTGTACAGTATCTTACCTCGTTTTACCGGTTGTGGGTGGATATCAATTCTGAACTTAACGGTCGTGTAAATGTTTATGGCCAGAATATTTTATTAGGCCACTTTGACATTCTTTGAAGGTATCCATGTCATCCTCAAGCTCGGGTCCTCTACCAGAGGCCTGGGAATTTGAGGGTTCTGCGCAGTATCTTCGATGTTCCTAGGACTGCGCTCTTCTGGACTGAGGCTTCAGATGTTGTTCCTGGGATTTGCTGGAGCCACTCTCCCAGTTTGGGGGTTACTGCCCCAAGTGCCCCCACTACCACGGGGACCACGCAACCCTTGACCTTCCACATCCGTTCCAGCTGCTCTTTCAACCCTTGATACTTCTCAAGTTTCTCATGTTCCTTCTTCCTGATGTTGGCGTCAGCTGGGATCGCCACATCTATCACCACCACCCTCTTCTGCTCTTTGTCCATCACCACTATGTCCGGTTGGTTAGCCAGGATCTGTTTGTCAGTCTGGAAGCTGAAGTCCCACAGAACCTTGGCCCTGTTGTTCTCAGCCACCTTCTGTGGTATGGCCCATTGGGACTTGGGTACTTCTATTCCATACTGGTTGCAGATGTTCCTGTATACTATCCCAGCCACTTGGTTGTGCCTCTCCATGTACGCTGATCCAGCTAGCATCTTACACCCTGCTACTATGTGCTGGACTGTTTCAGGGGCTTCTTTGCACAGTCTGCATCTTGGGTCTGATCTACTCTGGTAGATCCTGGCCTCTATGGCTCTTGTGCTTATGGCCTGTTCTTGTGCTGCCATGATTAGTGCCTCTGTGCTGTCTGTCAGTCCTGCATTATCCAGCCACTGGTAGGATTTCTTGATATCAGCCACTTCCTCTATCTGACGGTGGTACATACCATGTAGGGGTTTGTCTCTCCAGGTTGTCTGTTCCTCCTCCTCCTCTGCACTCTCATCAGGGTTCTGCTGCCTGAGACATTCACTTAGCAGTTCATCCTTTGGGGCCATCTTTCTGATGTATTCTCGGATTTTCGATGTTTCATCCTGGACCATGGTCTTGATGCTCACTAGCCCTCTGCCTCCCTCTTTCCGCTTAGTGTATAGTCTCAGGGCGCTGGACTTGGGGTGGAACCCTCCATGCATGGTGAGGAGCTTTCTAGTCTTGATATCTGTGGCTTCTATCTCCTCCTTTGGCCAGTTTATGATGCCAGCGGGGTATCTGATGACTGGTAGTGCGTACATGTTGATGGCTCCGACCTTGTTCTTACCATTCAGCTGACTTTTCAGGACCTGCCTTACTCTCTGGAGGTATTTGGCTGTGGTTGACTTCCTTGTGGCTTCTTCATGGTTTCCATTAGCCTGTGGGATGCCAAGGTACTTGTAGCTGTCTTGGATATCACCTATGTTGCCCTCTGGTAGGTCAATCCCCTCAGTCCGGATCATCTTGCCTCTCTTTGAGACCATCCGGCCACACTTGTCCAATCCGAATGACATCCCTATGTCATCGCTGTAGATCCAGGTGGTGTGGATCAGCGAGTCTATTTCTCGCTCATTCCTGGCATACAGCTTGATGTCATCCATGTAGAGCAGGTGGCTGATTGTTGCCCCACTACGGAATCGGTACCCGTAGCCGCTCTTCGTGATGATCTGACTGAGGGGGTTCAGGCCTATGCAGAACAGCAGTGGTGATAGCGCATCTCCTTGGTATATGCCGCACTTGATGTTGACTTGGGCAATGGGTTTTGAGTTGGCCTCTAGGGTTGTCTTCCACATTTCCATTGAGTTCTGGATGAAGGTCCTTAGGTTCCTGTTGATCTTATACAGTTCCAGACATTCCAGTATCCATGTGTGTGGCATTGAGTCGTAGGCTTTCTTGTAGTCAATCCAGGCAGTGCACAGGTTGGTCTGTCTCTTCTTACAGTCTCGGGCGACTGTTCTATCAACCAGTAGCTGGTGCTTGGCTCCTCTGGTGTTACTGCCAATCCCTTTCTGTGCCTCGCTCATGTATTGAGCCACATGCTTACTCATTTTTGCTGCAATGATGCCTGACAGGGCCTTCCATGTTGTGCAGAGACAGGTAATTGGCCGGTAGTTGGATGGGATGGGTCCCTTCTGGGGGTCCTTCATGATTAGGACTGTCCTGCCTTGGGTTAGCCATTCTGGGTGGGTTCCATCCCTCAGCAGCTGGTTCATCTGTGCTGCTAGGCGTTCATGGAGTGCAGTTAGCTTCTTCAGCCAGTACGTATGGATCATATCGGGGCCTGGTGCTGTCCAGCTCTTCATCTTTGACACTCTTTCTTGGATGTCTGCCATTGAGATGGTTACTGGTTCTTGTTCTGGGAGGTTGCTGTGGTCAGCTCTTAGGTCCACTAACCATTGGGCATCGGTGTTGTGTGATGCCGTTCTTTCCCATATGTCTTTCCAGTATTTTTCCACCTCAGCTCTTGGTGGGTCTGACCGGTTGTTGTTCCCCTGCCACTGAGAGTACACCTTGGCTGGTTCAGTGGAGAACAGCTTGTTTATTCTCCTGGCCTCTCCCTCCTTGGTGTATCTCTTCAACCGGGTGGCCAGAGCTGTTAGTCGCTGTTTGGCAGTTTCGAGTGCCTCTGGTATGGAGAGTGAGTTGTACTTCCTGGGTGCCCCTTTATTCACCATGTTCCCTTTCTGTAGTTCAGCTAGCTGGCTAACTTCTCTCCGTGCTGCCTTTATCTTGGCCTCTAATCATCTCTTCCATGGTGGATACTGTTTGTTATGTCCCGAGCCCACCTTGTGTCCAAGCATCTCCATGATTACTGTTGCTGTACTGTGTATCAGCTTGTTGGTCTCAGTGATGGTTCTTGTGGAGATTGTCTTCAGAGCAGCATTCACATCTACTAGTAGATCTTCTGAAGGTACTTGGCAACTCAGCTTCGGTATTCGTCGGGGGCTCCAGGTCTATATTCGTCGGGGGCTCCAGGTGTGTGTATATATATATATATATATATATATATATTAGGGTTGGGCGGTATTACGGTAAGAAGGTATCCCGAGGTATCCAAAAGTACCAACGGTATCGGTCTCATTACCGTCATTTTAAAAATATATATAATATCTAAATAAATATGGAGTACATGAGGTCATAATATAAAATAATAAATTGAAGATCATCCCGAAAACTGCGTGATCGTATTTTCACTAATTCTATCAATTTCCTAAAGAAGTTTTCATCGCGTGCAGGGTTGTTTATGTCGTTACCATGGCAACCCTGCGTGACATTTTGGAGTCTGACAGAAAGCTTCGCAAGAGACTGAGACCGGGGGTGTCATGGCTCAGATGGCTAAGGCACCGTACCATAAATCCGAGGACCCGGGTTCGATTCCGACCCAAGGTTATTTCCCGATTCCCGTCTCTCTCTCCCCCGCTCATTTCCTGTCTCTCTATACTGTCCTATCAAAAAAAAAAGAGAGACTGAGACCGCGGTTGAAAGATGGCAAGTCAAGATAACGAGTTAGTGGCAAAAAAAAATACAACATCGGCAGTGTGGCAGCATTTTGGTTTCAAACCAAACGAAAAGGAAGAGCCAGCAATAATGTAAATGACCGCGCAAAATCGAAAAAAATCTAATATGTCCCCTAAGGCACACCATAGCCTGGGGTACTCCACTTCCACGAGATCTCTCCAATGAGTTGTGTTTTGAGTAGGTTACATGAGTAACAACAAGGTAAAATAATATAACGTATGACATTTGGGATGTGGGTAATAAACGTTTGAAATGTCATCTACTGAAGAAACGGAAGAAAACACCGTAGCGTAAACTGTTCGGTTTCTGGTGGGAATTAGCAATGCGCTTGCTATCTTTGTTGGGTGTGTTAAACCGTATGGATTTAAGTGGAATAATTGTAAGGAGTTATGTGATCAAGACAACGTTTTAAGCAAGGTAAGGCCATTTGATGATTAATTTCCCCGCCATGGCATGATGTGGGCCCATATGATTTTGCCTTGTGCAGCTATCACGCATTTGAATTAGGTTCGCCTCATTTGCGCTGAAGAATATGGTTTATCGCGCAGTCTAAACGGACTTGGGTGTTGGTTGATTCTTTTTCTTTTTTTTATTTCCCATGCTTGAAAGGGTATGATCCTGCTCATCGTGTACTTTTTTTTGATGGAGTAGGTGAAATAGTGCTGCAAATGCGTTTCAACGCAGACATGTGTAAACGACAGTTGAATGCTATTTTCAAGATGAAGGAAGAGTTGCGTGATGCTTTGAAATATCTCTTAATCCATTCATCAATGCACAAAATTCGCTTTGCTGCTTAATCCATACCACAATGCACACAATTCGCTATGCTGCTTTTAAATAGTACATTTGAGGCATAGGCGCACGTTACACAGTAGGCCGAAACAAAATATTATTTTTTTCTCGGTAATACCGTATACCCCGGGAAAACACAGAGACGGTTTAAAGGTATCAAAATTTGGATACCGCCCAACCCTAATATATATATATATATATATATATATATATATATATATATATATATATATATATATATATATATATCCTCCTAGGGCTTAGCGGTCACATGCGTGGACAGCACTTTATGGAAATTTGGAACAAGAATCCACATGTGGACATACTTTTTCTCTAAAAGTACATCTTATCAAAAGATGATGCTTAGTTTTTATTCTAATCAGGTTCTAATAAGCCCAAATAGCAAAGAGAAATAAAAAATGCATGTAAAAAAAAACAGCTTGGGCCTTAGGAGGTTTATATATATATATATATATATATATATATATATATATATATAAACAAACATTATTATTATTATTATTATTATTATTATTATTCACTCTAGAGACTATTATGTGTGAAAAGCTCAGGAGATGAGCAGTTTTTTCGAAAAACAAAATCAGCCCTTCTGATACTAAAAGCCATGCCACAACCAACAGCACAGAGACCATAACTCCTTCTTTCTGTTGGTGTGAACTTTAACTAAAGACTTCAGTGTTTGCATGTCGTTTCAGTCTTTAATTGCTTGTCAGCTTTTTATTCGATACTCAAAAATAATACCTTTCATTAAGTGTTTTAAAACTGTAAATATTCAGTGCATTACTTCATTTAAGATAAAAACAGCATTAATTATTCCTCAATTAGTTTAAAACATAAAAAAAGAAAAAAAAAGTTACAAAACCTCAGCTGTGATAGAAATCGTCCACTGTTTCACTGGTTGTAAACTGTAAATATTAACATGACCACTGAAGAAAAGAGGAAGGGTGTCTTAAGATTCTCAATCATCCAGGTCATAGTAAACTGTGGGTGGTAGAAATGGGCAACTGGACTTGCTTGAAGATTCTTGAAAACGTTTCACCTCTCGTCCGAAAGGCTTCCTCAGTTCTGTCTGACTAATAGGGAGTATCAGATATTTATCCTCTCCTGGATCAGAATTCTGATGACCAGCTCATCTAAGGTGTCATTGAGGCATGTTGGTGTGGGTCACTGGAGGCTGTTAACTACGTTTTAAAAATATTACACCCATTTAAAAAAAAAAACAGTAAAAGAAATTCACCTTAAAATATTCCATACGTTTTACTAATTTTAATTTCAGTCCTAATTTCATTTTCAGTAGAATTTCAGCAGCAACAAATCCGGAGAACGTTATTTTACGCCATAAGGAACTTAGAACAAAACTAGCTGTATTAAATAAACAAATAAATAACAAGCTCGTCTTACCTTAATATTTGCACATCTACAACTGTTTAATTCTGACTTTTATTCGTGGCATCACTCAGCTGTGAATGATCAGGAGTGTGTGTGAAGAGTGCTGCTCCTGGCCGGGTTGTAGTGTTGGGACGTTTGCGAACGAACCGATTCTTTTGAACGGCTTCTAGGCATGAACGATGAGAACCGAGTCACCGAGTGAGGAGGATCCTCTCTTTGCCCTATTTTCCTCCTCTCACTCTCTCCTCCTTCTGTCTCTCCTCCTGCTGTTTCTCCTGGCCCCGCAACACTGTCTGTCTCTCCACCACTATCTGTAAAATTAAATTAAAACGGCTAAGTACACCAATCATGTGGACAAGTATTTCTGCCCAATCTAAGGGAGGAAAAGAGAGAAGGAAAATGGATGGAGAATCAGATAGGCCTTTAAGAGAAACTTTGATAGAGGAAACTGAGGGAGAAACAGAGAGAGGAGAAAATGAGGGAAGAAAAACAGATAGACGGGACGGAACAGAAGGAAGAGAAAATGAGGGAGGAGAATCAGACAGAGAAGATGCAGAGACAGACGAAATGGAGGCAGAGGAAACTGAGACAGTATCAGAAAGCATCAGATGCCATCCACACATCTGGACTGAAAGTATGTGTAATTTGCCATTCTTACACACAGTCTTTATTTTTCTCTCTTTATTGATTATTTAGATTTCATAAACACCACTCTACTTGGTGTCACACACACACACACACACACACATGCTTGGACTCACTCACACATGCACACAAGTAAACACATGCACATTCACACTCACACACACACACTTTCATACACACACATACAAAAGTTAACATTCTTCTAGTGCAAGGTCTACTGCTGTGATATATCTGTCAGCTTATGGATTTCATATGGCCTACTGTTGGTATGTGTAATTTGCCATTCTTTCACACTGACATTATTTTTCTCTTTATTAAGATTTAATAAACGGGCGGCACGGTGGTGTAGTGGTTAGCGCTGTCGCCTCACAGCAAGAAGGTCCTGGGTTCGAGCCCCGTGGCCGGCGAGGGCCTTTCTGTGTGGAGTTTGCATGTTCTCCCCGTGTCCGCGTGGGTTTCCTCCGGGTGCTCCGGTTTCCCCCACAGTCCAAAGACATGCAGGTTAGGTTAACTGGTGACTCTAAATTGAGCGTAGGTGTGAATGTGAGTGTGAATGGTTGTCTGTGTCTATGTGTCAGCCCTGTGATGACCTGGCGACTTGTCCAGGGTGAACCCCGCCTTTCGCCCGTAGTCAGCTGGGATAGGCTCCAGCTCGCCTGCGACCCTGTAGAACAGGATAAAGCGGCTACAGATAATGAGATGAGATGAGAAGATTTAATAAACCTCAAACATACTTATTGTGTATCTTGTTTTATGAATGATATAGAGTAGAGACCTCAGGGAACCCTTGTCTCACACACACACATACATACATGCACTCACACACACAAGTACATGCACATTCACAAACACTCTGTCATATACACACACACACACACACACATGCACTGTCATGCACACACACACACACACACACTCCTATGTGTCAGAAAAGTTGTTTCATACAATACGCATCGTAGCATCCTTGCGTCATGCTTGCGTCGACTATGAATTGGCCCTTACAACGTCGTGGTCCCCCGATCCCAAAATTTATAGTTTGCCCACCTCTTTTTTTACCACTACACCCCTGATACCCGGGTATTTTTAAAAACGCAGACCTTTGCCTTCGTTTGTACCTTTCGTTTATACACAAACGGAGTTTTTTCCTCTGAAAATGATTCTTTCTAAAAACCCTGGCAAAAGTGGAGATCCCCTCCTAGAACTGCCACCTTATTGTGGTGGAGGGGTTTGTGTGCTTGAATGATCCTAGGAGCTATGTTGTCGGGGGCATTATGCCCCTGTTAGGGTTTCCCAAGGCAGACAGGTCCTAGGTGACAGGCCAGACCAAGAGCAGTTCACCAAAAAACCCCTATGGAGAAAAAATCCAGGACCGTGACGTCGCCCGGTAGGACGCAGCCGGGGCCCCACCCTGGAGCCAGGCCCGGGGTTGGGGCTCGTATGCGAGCGCTTGGTGGCCGGGCCTTTGCCCATGGGGCCCGGCCGGGCTCAGCCCGAAGAGGTGACGTGGGCCCGACCTCCTGTGGGTTCACCACCCACAGAGGTAGCAGTAGGGGTTTGGTGCAGTGTGGATTGGGTGGCAGTCGAAGGCAGGGGCCTCGACGACCTGATCCCCGGACACAGCGGCTGGCTGTTGGGACATGGAATGTCACTTCGCTGGGGGGGAAGGAGCCTGAGCTTGTGCGGGAGGTTGAGAGGTACCGGCTAGAGATAGTCGGGCTCACCTCCACGCACAGCTTGGGCTCTGGAACCCAGCTCCTCGAGAGGGGCTGGACTTTCCACTTCTCTGGAGTCGCCCGTGGTGAGCGGCGGCGGGCTGGTGTGGGCTTCCTTATAGCTCCCCAGCTCAGCCGCCATGTGTTGGAGTTTACCCCAGTGAACGAGAGGGTCGCCTCTCTGCGCCTTCGGATTGGGGAGAGGGCTCTTGCTGTTGTTTGTGCCTACGGGCCAAATAGCAGTATAGAGTATCCGGCCTTCTTGGAGTCCCTGGGAGAGGTACTGAGGGGTGCTCAGACTGGGGACTCCATTGTGCTACTGGGGGACTTCAATGCTCACGTGGGCGATGACAGTGACACCTGGAGGGGCGTGGTTGGGAGGAACGGCCTCCCCGATCTGAACCCGAGTGGTGTTTTGTTATTGGACTTCTGTGCTAGTCACAGTTTGTCCATAACGAACACCATGTTCGAGCATAGGGGTGTCCATAAGTGCACGTGGCACCAGGACACCTTAGGTCGGAGGTCGATGATCGACTTTGTAGTCGTGTCATCTGATCTCCGACCCTATGTCTTGGACACTCGGGTGAAGAGAGGGGCTGAGTTGTCAACTGATCACCACCTGGTGGTGAGTTGGATCCGCTGGCGGAGGAGGAAGCTGGACAGACCTGGCAGGCCCAAACGTATGGTGAGGGTCTGCTGGGAACGTCTGGCCGAGCACTCTGTTGGGGAGGTCTTTAACTCCCACCTCCGGGAGAGCTTTTCCCAGCTTCCGAGGGAGGCGGGGGACATTGAGTCTGAGTGGACCATGTTCTCTACCTCCATTGTGGATGCAGCTGTTCGGAGCTGTGGCCGCAAGGTCTCCGGTGCCTGTCGTGGCGGCAATCCCCGAACCCGGTGGTGGACACCGGAAGTAAGGGATGCCGTCAAGCTGAAGAAGGAGTCCTATCGGGCCATGTTGACCTCCGGGACTCCTGAGGCAGCCGACGGGTATCGGCAGGCCAGGCGCGCTGCAGCTCGGGCAGTTGCGGAGGCAAAAACTCGGAACTGGGAGGAGTTCGGGGAGGCCATGGAGAAGGACTATCGGTCGGCTTCGAAGAAATTCTGGCAGACCGTCCGGCGCCTCAGGAGGGGGAAGCAGTACTCTGCCTACACTGTTTACAGTGCGGGTGGGGAGCTGTTGACCTCGACTGGGGACATTGTCGGGCGGTGGAAGGAATACTTTGAGGATCTCCTCAATCCCACCGTCATGTCTTCCACTGAGGAGACTGAGGCTGATGACTCAGAGGTGGACTCGTCCATTACCCAAGCCGAAGTCACTGAGGTAGTTTGCAAGCTCCTCGGTGGCAAGGCACCGGGGGTGGATGAGATCCGCCCTGAGTATCTCAAGTCTCTGGATGTTGTGGGGCTGTCTTGGTTGACACGCCTCTGCAACATCGCGTGGCGGTCGGGGACAGTGCCTCTGGAGTGGCAGACTGGGGTGGTGGTCCCTCTTTTTAAGAAAGGGGACCGGAGAGTGTGCTCCAATTACAGGGGAATCACACTTCTCAGCCTCCCAGGGAAAGTTTACTCCAGGGTACTGGAGAGGAGAATTCGACCAATAGTCGAACCTCAGATCCAGGAGGAACAATGCGGTTTTCGTCCTGGTCGCGGAACACTGGACCAGCTCTATACCCTTCATAGGGTGCTCGAGGGTTCATGGGAGTTTGCCCAACCAGTCCACATGTGCTTTGTGGATCTGGAGAAGGCATTCGACCGTGTCCCCCGTGGTATTCTGTGGGGGGTGCTTCGGGAGTATGGGGTTCGGGGCTCTTTGCTAAGGGCTGTCCGGTCCCTGTATGAACAGAGCAGGAGTCTGGTTCGCATTGCCGGCAGTAAGTCAGACCTGTTCCCAGTGCATGTTGGACTCCGTCAGGGCTGCCCGTTGTCACCGGTTCTGTTCATAATTTTTATGGACAGAATTTCTAGGCGCAGCCAGGGGCCGGAAGGAATCCTGTTTGGGAACCACAGGATTTCATCTCTGCTTTTTGCGGATGATGTTGTCCTGTTGGCTTCTTCAAACCAGGACCTTCAGCATGCACTGGGGCGGTTTGCAGTCGAGTGTGAAGCGGCTGGGATGAGAATCAGCACCTCCAAGTCCGAGGCCATGGTTCTCGACCGGAAAAGGGTGGCTTGCCCTCTCCAGGTTGGTGGAGAAGTCCTGCCTCAAGTGGAGGAGTTTAAGTATCTCGGGATCTTGTTCACGAGTGAGGGAAGGATGGAGCGTGAGATCGACAGGCGGATCGGTGCAGCCTCCGCAGTGATGCGGTCGCTTTACCGGTCCGTCGTGGTGAAGAAGGAGCTGAGCCAAAAGGCGAAGCTCTCAATTTACCAGTCGATCTACGTTCCGACTCTCACCTATGGTCATGAGCTTTGGGTAATGACAGAAAGAACAAGATCGCGGATACAAGCGGCTGAAATGAGTTTCCTTCGCAGGGTGGCTGGGCGCTCCCTTAGAGATAGGGTGAGAAGCACAGTCACTCGGGAGGAGCTCAGAGTAGAGCCGCTGCTCCTCCACATCGAGAGGAACCAGCTGAGGTGGCTCGGGCATCTTTTTCGGATGCCTCCTGGACGCCTCCCTGGGGAGGTGTTCCAGGCATGTCCCCCCGGGAGGAGGCCCCGGGGAAGACCCAGGACACGCTGGAGGGACTATGTCTCTCGGCTGGCCTGGGAACGCCTCGGTGTTCTTCCCGAGGAGCTGGCCGAGGTGTCTGGGGAAAGGGAAGTTTGGGCTTCCATGCTTAGACTGCTGCCTCCGCGACCCGGTCCTGGATAAGCGGAAGAAGACGAGACGAAAAGTGGAGATTTTTTTGAAAACTCCGTTTTGCGTTTGTGTGTAACATACATGTCAACCTTTGGTCAATCAAACCTGTATAACCAACCTCCAAAATCCATTTCCCTTATAAAATCCGTATAAGATGCAAATTAAAATAATTTACCTAAAATTTGAATGATAATCAACAATGATAGAGTAGAGTGGGGGAAAAGCCCCCCTTAAGGAAAATTCAGTTTTTCTCCAAGTTGAAATGAACCATGTGTTTTAGTTTTATCATAGTTTTTGACAACAGTGACATGAACAATAATGCCACCTAAAGTTTGCCTAATGTTAATACTTTTTTTTTTTTTTTTTATTTAACAAAAACAAACATTGTGCCAAGGGGGCCTTTTACCCCCCCAGTGGGGTAAAAGGCCCCCTCACTCAAAAAAAGCTGTTTGGATAGCAAAAGTACTTAAGCCTATAATGTGAAAGAAACAACAAAATATCCCTGAATTAATGAATAGATGCATTATTTTATTATATTTCGCATTTTAATTTCAATATAATTTTGTGTGGATTGAACATGAATTAACAAAGAACAAGTGCATCAATAAATAATGCTAATATTCATTTTTTTTTAATATTAAGTTCAAATTACTTGCTTTACTCAATCAGGTAAGCGAGATGTTATTAAAAACTATGTATCTGCTATTCAGAAATGTATGAAATACAGTAATTATGATAAAAGGAAACGATGCCCCCGGGGGCCATTTACCCCGCCATTAAGGGGGCGTTTTACCCCACAGACTACACTTACAAAAAAGGGTCTTACTTTCAAAATGTGATTCAACTTTTTATACCTAATATATTTTTTTAACGTACTGACTTGTCTACTCATACCACATACACAGCTGTGATATCTGACGAAATAGCAGCTATCTAAATACAGTTTTACTGATATCTGAAAATTATATCACTTACCATGAAATTTGATCTGTCTCCCCTGCGTTGCTGATATGCGATCCACAGTGGATATTTGTATATCCCCGTTGTCAAGCCAGTCCATATCAACAATAGAAATGTAACTTTGCGCCATCTGGTGGTTATTTTGGGTAAAACAGGCCGGGGGCGTATTACCCCACGGGGGCTTAGTCCCCCACTCTACTCTATAACCCAGTTACTTTTTATTCAATATTAATAACAACAAACCTTCAGAATGAATACAAAGCTCCAATGTTTGACAAAAACACAAAGTGTTATCAGCGTAGTTACGAAGGAAATACTTCGTTGTTTGGAGACAGGTTTCACCGAGCGGCTATTATGCGCGAGACTTCATATTAGCCACAAAGTCAGGAAAATCTGTTCGTAAAATTACGTTATAATGACCAAATACAATGAAAAGTATTTTTCCAGCCTCACCTGTGAAAGGTAATCCCATGTGATCTCGTTTGGATGGTAAACCTGTTGGTACAGTTAAACGCAGCACATGAATGAGGCATCTTTATTCTCGGGCGAGGATGATGTATGATTCTACGCAGAAGCCGGCGTCTATGACTTCACGGTTGGCGGGATTCTCGCAGTGCGGTGTGCGCATGATCAAAAGTGAAACGAAGTCTCGCTACCACAAGATAACGCGCGATTTCATAAGACTCTTTACTGGCTGTCTGTGGTGTACAGTAAGTTTGTAAATGTTATGCGTTCTTTTATCATCATGGGAATTGATTATAGCTCTAAATAAATATTGAAGTTTTTTTAAAGAATCCGTATAACTTTATTTATACGCCCGTATACGACGTTTATTGAATCAAATCCGTATAAAATACGGACATTCCGTATAGGTTGACATGTATGGTGTAAAGAGACCAAAACGGAGTTTTAGGCAATCTTCGCGCCACAAAAGAGCGGCCATTGTACATATGACAAGCATGGAAACACTCAGAGTAGCAGCATTTCTGTTATTAAGAGCTATATTCGCCTGTTTGCTTTTGAGAATAAAGCTCATAAAGCTCATTGACCAGCAGAGACGCATTAGGGCTCGGAGGGCAGCAATTGCAGAGCTTCTGGTGACCAAAAGAGCCCGACCGTACCACCGCCAGCATCGGCGATTTTGGGTTCGACCTGGACGGACTGCTATCTGGTGGGAGAATTTCGAGAATGGCGTTGTTGTCCCGGAGGAATGGCAGGAAAATTTCAGAATGTCGCGATCCTCACTCCTGTCACTCGCAGAGTTGGTACGTCTGTACATACAGGGTGAGTGTACTCACATGCGCGCTTCTGTCGATGTCGTCAAAAAAGTTGCCTGCACACTCTGGTGTAGTTTAACAGCTCTTGACAGCATATTTATGCGGATCAATATAAACGTAATTTAAAAAAAAAAACGCAGCTGTGTGCACAAAGTTATTTTGGAAAACGGAGTTTAGAAAATATGCGTTTTTAAAAATACCCGGGTATGTGTAAACAGCGCCTCAGTCCCCATAAAACAGTCTGTGTGTAAAGTATTCTGTTTTACACCAAGCTGTTTAGTCTTTACCAGGCTTGTATTACTCGAGTCTGACTGTCGTGCCCTAATTTTAAGGACTCGACTTGGACTTGAGGGCGGCACGGTGGTGTAATGGTTAGCGCTGTCACCTCACAGCAAGAAGGTCCGGGTTCGAGCCCCGTAGCCGGCGAGCGCCTTTCTGTGCGGAGTTTGCATGTTCTCCCCGTGTCCGCGTGGGTTTCCTCCGGGTGCTCCGGTTTCCCCCACAGTCCAAAGACATGCAGGTTAGGTTAACTGTTGACTCTAAATTGAGCGTAGGTGTGAATGTGAGTGTGAATGGTTGTCTGTGTCTATGTGTCAGCCCTGTGATGACCTGGCGACTTGTCCAGGGTGTACCCCGCCTTTCGCCTGTAGTCAGCTGGGATAGGCTCCAGCTTGCCTGCGACCCTGTAGAACAGGATAAAGTGGCTACAGATAATGAGATGAGACTTGGACTTGAGCACTGGTGACTCAGACTCGTAAATTAGAGACGAGGACTCAGATTTTTTCTTTATTTTTTTGTAACATGCCATAATACTTCGGCATAAGATATTTATATCTACATTAATTTTTGTACTAATTTCGTGCAAGAGTGTCACGCCTTGGCGCATGCATCAGATAGACTCTTGTGCACACCGTAAACGACTTCCTGCACACGAACGCGCAGCTTGTGAACAGGCAAGGCAGGCAACTGCTTGGGGCCCCCCGAGAGTCGGGGCCCGAGGGCTTATTTATTTTGTTTTTTATTGTTTTTATTGTTCTTTACCATTGTATTTTCACATTTGGAATTTAAAAAAACTTTGGTTTCATACATTTTTCGTTGGTGTCAGATTATTTATAACATATTGGTGATGAACACTGGTCAGAAGGGCCCCCTGGAAATTTTTGCTTGGGGCCACAACAGACTCTAGAATCGCGTCTGCCTGCACAGGATTAAAGTGCATATCCTGGACCAATTTAGTGTTTT
Organism: Neoarius graeffei; assembly: GCF_027579695.1. Classification (NCBI taxonomy): domain Eukaryota; kingdom Metazoa; phylum Chordata; class Actinopteri; order Siluriformes; family Ariidae; genus Neoarius; species Neoarius graeffei. Next base: position 82,479,385 of record NC_083581.1, on the reverse strand, counting down.
TTTATATGAAAGTACTAGTGCATCTCAAAAAATTAGAACACCATGAAAAAGTTCCTTTTTTTCATAATTCAAAAAGGTAAACTTTCATATCTATATTCATTACATGTAAAGTGAAATATTTAAAGCCTTTTTTGTTTTAATTTTGATTATGGCTTATAGCTCATGAAAATCAGAAATCCAGTATCTCAAATTATTAGATTATTCCCTAAGATCAATCAAAAAAAGGATTTACAATACAGAAATGTCCAACTTCTGAAAAGTATATTCATTTATACACTCAATACTAGGTTGGGGCTCCTTTACCATGAATTACTGTATCAATGCGGTGTGGCATGGAGGTGATCAGTCTGTGGCACTGCTGAGGTGTTATTGAAGCCCAGGTTGCTTTGATAGTGGCCTTCAGAGTATCTGTATTTTTGGGTCGGGTGTTTCTCATCTTCCTCTTGACAATACCCCATAGATTCTCGATGGGGTTCAGGTCAGGCAAGTTGGCTGGCCAATCAAACACAGTAATATCATGGTCAGCAAACCATTTGGTAGTAGTTTTGGCACTGTGGGTAGGTGCTAAGTCCTGCTGGAAAAGGAAATCAGCATCTCCAAAAAGCTCGTCAGCAGATGGAAGCATGGAGTGCTCTAAAATCTCCTGGTAGATGGCTGTGTTGACTTTGGACTTGATAAAATACAGTGGACCAACACCAGCAGATGACATGGCACCCCAAATCATCACAGACTGTGGAAACTTCACACTGGGCTTCAAACACCTTGGATTCTGTGCCTCTCCACTCTTCCTCCAGACTCTAGAACTGTGATTTCCAAATTAAATGCAAAATGTACTTTCATCTGAAAAGAGGACTTTGGACCACTGAGCAACAGTCCATTTCTTTCTCTCCTTAGCCCAGATAAGACACTTCTGACATTGTCTCTGGCTCAGGAGTAGCTTGATATTAGGAATGCGAAAGTTGTATCCCCTTTCTTGAAGATGTCTGTTCATGATGGGTCTTGATACACTGACACCAGCCCAAGGTGCACCAGGACAAGTTGAACCAGCAGTGGCGTGCAATCCTGCGCCAGACTCAAGCGGCAGAGCTGCGTGAAGATTTCACAATACTCAGAAAAACTTTTGAGAGAGTTGTGGCCTGCAAGGACAATGCCATTAATTTACTGGTGAGGGATCTGAATGAAATGGCTCAGCAGTCAAGCGCTCATCTCCAGCATATGGATCATCTGCTGAAGGTACAGAAAAGCCGACTGGCAGCACTCGAGTCACACTGGAGCACCAGTCTGAAGGAACTCAGTACTGAGTACAACTCAAAGAGGGACCAGCTTTTGAAGCTGCACCAGCAGGAGAGTGAGTACATCAAAGCAGAAAGCTTTGCCTTGGGCCAGCGCTATGCTGAAATATCCAGTGAGGCCAAACAGGACTATCTGATTGCACGTGATGACACCAAAAACAGGCACGCAGTGGACAGCACCTTGCAGGAGTTGCAGCAGTGGTAACTCTGAGAAATGCAGGCGTACACAGAAGCCACTGAGGATCAGAAGAACAAAGCTTTAAATTTGCACTCTGACATTGAGAAAATAAACCTCAAGAGGAGGCAAGTGCAGAGACTGCAGGACACCATCAAAGCTCCGTGTTCTCATCAGAGCTCCAGTCAGAGGGAGAACGAGGCATATGCATGTCACCTTCAGGAGCAACGTGAGGAACTGACTCAGAAAGTCCAACAGCTCAGAGCTAAGCTCAGCTCTGCCCAGAAAGCTGAAAGAACACGTCTAGTTAATCAGATTACATACAGCAATAACACAATTAAAAAACTGCAGGATGTTCTCGGAGAGGAAGAGAGGTTGTTGCGTATGGCTGACATGTATCGCAAGCTTGAAACTGAGCAGAAGATGCTTCCCTTTTACATGTCATCTTTAAATGCTGAGGAACTGAGTCAGGAGAAAGCACATGCTATGGTGGCGATGTCTAAAGAGTTGGCACAGACAACGGTTGATTACCAAGATCTGGAAAAGTTCTGGCAACGTTATAACAAGATTCTACTGGAACGTTTGTGCTTATGTACCTGGATGACTGAGAATCTTCACAGACATGTTTCTATGCACTTTGGGATGAGATCCCTTCGACTGGTGTGGGAGTATGAAAGGACTTCCAGAAAACTGGCAGACATTTTAGCCAGAGAGGATTGTTCATTTTTGTCAACCTGGAACGACCATCACTGAACAGAGGTGGGTGTCTAAGACATGTTTTATCAGCCACCTACAATGCAGCCATCAGAATTCTGATTCTATTGATCCATGAGAGGATAAATATCTGATACTCCCTATTAGTCAGACAGAACTGAGGAAGCCTTTCGGATGAGAGGCGAAATGTTTTCAAGAATCTTCAAGCAAGTCCAGTTGCTCTCTTCTACCAACCACAGATTACTGTGTTCATACTGTTTTACTCAAACTCAAAATGAAATATTCTAATATTTTGAGATGGGTTTTTTATGTTTTTGTACTGTATGCCATACTGATTAAAATTAAAATAGAAAAATGCTTGAAACATTTTAGTTTGTGTAATGAGTCTATAATATATAACATTTTCACTTTCTTAAATAACTGATGGAAAATATTGAACTTTTTCACAATATTCAAATTTTTTGAGATGCACTAGTATGTCCCTTTACACACGCATCCAGAAAGGTAATTTTGCACAAGGCCATTTGTCTACAGCAGAAAAAAAAATAAAATTAAAGCCGCTAGCGGCCTTGACAGGCCCCGCAACCCAGGACATTCCGCCACCCAACAAAACAGTCGCATGTCATATATTCATCTGGGTCCAAGGTTGTCATAGCCGGGGGTGGTGATGGGGTTGAGCTCCCATCGCTTATAAAATGCTCCCATGGTGTGCGTCTCTCAGAGCCTCTGACAATCAAGTCCAACTCCTGGCCTGCTTGTGTGACTTACTCTTAAGCCTAGCGGACCTGCTTCTACAGTGTGAGGGAAATTTAATGGACGAACATTATTATTCTGTGTTTCTGTGTGTTGAGCTTAAGTGGCCTAGTGTACTGAGAAAGATGTTTTTCCAATGTTGTAATCGCCTTTCTGTGACCTTGGTGGTAATGAGCAGGGTGCTTGAGTTCATCCTAACTACGCATCTTCTCATGATGTAACCACTTCTCCTGACCTCGGTGGTGATAAGCAGGGAGCTTGAGTTCTCCCTGCTTGCATCTGCCTGCACATACCAAAGCATGCCAGGTGCACTCATTAGCAAAGCTTCGTAGAGAATCTTGAGCCAATCATGTGAAGACACGGGCAGTAAGGCGAATGCCTTTAGACTATATAGATAACAGCCACTAAAACACAACTCAGAGCGCGCGCGTACTCTCACATCACTAGAGGTGATGTTCTGCTTTAATTTTCTTTCTTTCCTATCTTATATTTCTTTTATATGATTTACCATAATAAATGACTGAAAAGACAACTGCTAAGCGTTCTGAAGTGTTTATTAGAAATTTCCATTACAATTTGGCGTCCCCTGGGTGGACCCTATGCGTCTGATCCTCAGACGATGGAACACTCCCAAGGCTACGGTGCGGAGCTGAGAACTCGGATGAGAGACCAGGCCATCAGGGCTCACCGAACCAGTAAGTGACAACTTTGCATTCTTGTGTAAAGAAATTAGTGGAAACAGTATTTAAAGAATGATACAAGAAATGGACAGAGATTTGTCCTAGTATTTAAAGAATGATATAAGAGACGGACAGAGATTTGTCATAGTCAATGAAGACTGATATACAATGGGGCAAAAAAGTATTTAGTCAGCCACCAATTGTGCAAGTTCTCCCACTTAAAAAGATGAGAGAGGCCTGTAATTTTCATCATAGGTACACTTCAACTATGAGAGACAGAATGGGGGGAAAGAATCCAGGAAATCACATTGTAGGATTTTTAATGAATTAATTGGTAAATTCCTCGGTAAAATAAGTATTTGATCACCTACAAACAAGCAAGATTTCTGGCTCTCACAGACCTGTAACTACTTCTTTAAGAGGCTCCTCTGTCCTCCACTCGTTACCTGTATTAATGGCACCTGTTTGAACTCGTTATCAGTATAAAAGACACCTGTCCACAACCTCAAACAGTCACACTCCAAACTCCACTATGGCCAAGACCAAAGAGCTGTCAAAGGACACCAGAAACAAAATTGTAGACCTGCACCAGGCTGTGAAGACTGAATCTGCAATAGGTAAGCAGCTTGGTGTGAAGAAATCAACTGTGGGAGCAATTATTAGAAAATGGAAGACATACAAGATGACTGATAATCTCCCTCAATCTGGGGCTCCACACAAGGTCTCACTCCGTGGGGTCAAAATGATCACAAGAATGGTGAGCAAAAATCCCAGAACCACACAGGGGGACCTAGTGAATGACCTGCAGAGAGCTGGGACCAAAGTAACAAAGGCTACCATCAGTAACACACTACGCCACCAGGGACTCAAATCCTGCAGTGCCAGACGTGTCCCCCTGCTTAAGCCAGTACATGTCCAGGCCCGTCTGAAGTTTGCTAGAGAGCATTTGGATGATCCAGAAGAGGATTGGGAGAATGTCATATGGTCAGATGAAACCAAAATAGAACTTTTTGGTAAAAACTCAACTTGTCGTGTTTGGAGGAGAAAGAATGCTGAGTTGCATCCAAAGAACACCATACCTACTGTGAAGCATGGGGGTGGAAACATCATGCTTTGGGGCTGTTTTTCTGCAAAGGGACCAGGACAACTGATCCGTGTAAAGGAAAGAATGAATGGGGCCATGTATCATGAGATTTTGAGTGAAAACCTCCTTCCATCAGCAAGGGCATTGAAGAAGAAACATGGCTGGGTCTTTCAGCATGACAATGATCCCAAACACACCACCGGGCAATGAAGGAGTGGCTTCGTAAGAAGCATTTCAAGGTCCTGGAGTGGCCTAGCCAGTCTCCAGATCTCAACCCCATAGAAAATCTTTGGAGGGAGTTGAAAGTCCATGTTGCCCAGCGACAGCCCCAAAACATCACTGCTCTAGAGGAGATCTGCATGGAGGAATGGGCCAAAATACCAGCAACAGTGTGTGAAAACCTTGTGAAGACTTACAGAAAACGTTTGACCTCTGTCATTGCCAACAAAGGGTATATAACAAAGTATTGAGATGAACTTTTGTTATTATACGGCTCACCTACTTGAGCGAGGGAAGTACGGGTGTGTGCCTCGACAGACTCACGTTCAGCGATTTGTAACTGGGAGAGAATTGAGTTTTGCTCCCTTTGTTCTGTGTGAACAACTGGAGGAACAGGATAGAGAGGTTCGATTACGAAGTCGCAAGGACACACCGGTGTGCACACAAAATATTGATGAATTAACAGAGTACTGTCCTCCTCCAAATTCTGAAACAGAGAAATAGATTTTGTACACATGCGCGAGTTGTCTTTGAGGTTGTTGTGCTAAATGATACCGACTTTAGTTTAAGGCAAATGTCAGATAAATTGTTTACTAATAAGAACACACCTAAAGGATTATTGTGTCGCATTTTTGGACATAGTCCAACCTGTTCTTCTTGTGATCCTGATAAAGAAACTCAGCCGCTGTTGTCACAGCCTATTAATATAAGTGTACAATGGGGAACAGAAGCAGCAAGTTAGGGAAAGGAAAGGAAGAAGCAAGTAAGCCTGAGGCTACATGTGCTATAATAAGAAGTGGGTGTTCCTATGACAACCCAAACATCCAGTTTATGAAAACCCCATATGGCAAGGACTGTGGCACAGTTTGATATATGGATGAAGGACTTAGAATTCCCTGAAAAGGGCAATTTTAGTCCCAGGCAGATAGAACAGTTAGAAGAAAAGTTGAAATGGAAGGAAAAAGAAGAGTCTGCAGATAATGGTAAGTTCTTAGGGGACTGGAGGGCGTTTTCTGCATGGAAAGGAGAAATACTTACTGTAAGAGAGAGTACAAAAGAGAGAAACAACAGGCAGGGCTCTCACCCTCTTCTCAGTGTTTGAAATTTTAGATGGACCCTGACCTGGAGTCTGCCCCACCACCCCGACACACACTGCCTCCTCAGCAAAGCAGAGCATTACTCCCACAAGCGCTTCACCCACAGAAAGGGAGAGAAGTCGAGACAAAGAAAAAAAACCTGAGCCTCTGGAATCTCTCCCAGCCTACCAGCTGCCTCCAGCATCAGCGCCTCTCAGTGCTTCTCCGTCACACATGAGATCCGGTCTTGCATATAGCGACGGAAGAGACACCCTCCTGGACCTGGCCACATGCTCACCAGTGGGTCCACAAGGCCGTAACCTAAAGTCTGAAGTCCTTCATCTTCCAATGGTGGAAGTGATTGGAGCTGACAGCGTGATTTTAGTCCACAGACCCTGGACGACAGCTGACATGAAGGAAAGCATGGCTTCTCTTCCCAACGTGAGAGAGGTAGGAGGAAAGAGATTTGGTAATGAACTGTTGATGTTTTGCAGAGAATTCCGACCGACCACCCATGAACTTCGCCGCCTAATCATGACCAAGATGGGTATAGATTGGAACAAGGTTTCCAAAGAGTGGCCGGAAGCTGACCAGCGAATGACTACACCAGACTAGAGCACGGCTGGCAATGGTGAGTACAGAGATACCATCACTGCTGTCTGTGCTCGTCTGGACAGTGCTTTTCCCTTGAAGATAGACATTACTAAGATCAGTATGTGTAAGCAAGAAGATGGTGAAGTGGTGTCAGCGTTTCTCGCCCGTCTCACTGCTGCGCATGAGAAAAAAAAAAAAACACAGTGGCCTGACCAGGCCTGTGAACCTGGCTGCAGTGGAGGGCACTCCTGAGCCTCACCAAGATTGAGCAGTACGCTGTGCATGCAGAAAGTCTGATGAAAGAGAAGGAAAAGACAAAGTCGGCACAAAGAGACCAAGACCTACACACCGCCACTCTCACTCTTTTCCAGACTGTTCAGCCTGGACAAAGAGGAAGAGGAAGAGGTCGAGGTAGGGGCCGAGACAGGACGACCTGGAGTGACTCGTCCTGGATAAAAGGTGCAACCTGCTACAACTGCAATCAGAAGGGACACATTGCTCGAAATTGTCTCCACAGTAGCAGCCAGAAGCCCTGTGAGGAGTACAGCAAAGCAGACTGACGGGCGGACTCCAGGAACGGGCCCCACACAGAGAACAGGGGAGGTAACATACACACACCTGATGATACACATACACATAGACAGGAGCATTCACATAATGTTAAACACATTAGTAGCAGCACCTGTATGCAACAGCAAGACTACACAGAAACGCCCGATACACCAGTCCAAATAGATACACCTGAAGTTGCATTAAGTTTGTTAAAATACACAACTACTCCCTTCTCTAAACTCCCTTGTATGCCTTTTTAGTAAATTCTGGAGCAGGACACTCAGTGATACAACATGGGGTACTTCCAGTAGACCCACCGCTCAGCTCAAATTCTATTCAGACGATGGGCATCTCAGGACGACCTGTAACCAAAACTTTCTCAGTCAACCTCCCGTGTGAAAGCGAGGGAGGAATAGTTACGTCCCACTCATTTCTCATCTCACATACATGTCCAGTAAATTTGTTAGCACATGATTTAATGTGCAAATTAGGAGTAAATCTCACGTCCACTCCAGATGGACTAACTATTGAAGTAAGTGAAATGTGCGGTGTGCAGTATGGGTTTGGAAGCCCCCTGTATGTGTATGTCTGGCGGCTCTGCTCAGATCAACTCGCACAAACTTCAAAACACCTTGTACAGCTCGCACACTTGAACACCTCATCAGTTGACACAGATTATATGAAAGAGGAAGATTTACATTGCACAGCACATGTTCACCAAGGGCAAGATGTAGAGTTTGAAAAGACTTGGTTTGCAGACCCCCATGTACGTGAAAGATTGACCCTCAAAACTACAGTTAGGTCCATATATATTTGGACACTGACACAAATTTTCTTTTTTTACCTGTTTACTGAAACATATTCAAGTTATAGTTATATAATGGACATGGACATAAAGTCCAGACTTTCAGCTTTCATTTGAGGGTATCCACATTAAAATTGGATGAAGGGTTTAGGAGTTTCAGCTCCTTAACATGTGCCACCCTGTTTTTAAAGGGACCAAAAAAGCACAGCGTAATATTAGCCACTGAAGACCGGGATCCTGGGGACCCCGGCCATAGTGGCCTGTTTGTCTCTGTTTCCACAGGCATAACTCCAGCAGAGGTGCACCCCAAATTGGCAAGAGTTCCAAATTCTGTTTGGGCTAAAGGTAAACATGATGTGGGCCTAATAAAGAATGCTGAACCAGTGGTGATCACCCCCAAATCAGATTTCAGGCCTAGACAGACCCAGTACCCACTCAAACCAGAAGCAATCGCAGGTATAAAACCGGTCTTTGATTCGTTGCTGAAGGCAGATGTGATTGTCCCTTGCCAGGACTATCCAGTGCACGCTCCTATTTTCCCAGTTAAGAAGGCAAGAAAACCGTCCTAGCCCGATGAGTGGAGGTTTGTCCAAGATCTGCAAGCAGTCAATGTTGCGGTTGTCCTGCACGCACCTGATGTCCCTAAAGAGTGCTCTGCAGACCGCACCCACTCTGGGACTGCCTGACCCCAATAAACCATTTGTTCAAACTGTAGATGAAAATAAGGGTTTTATGACCTGTGTTCTTTTGCAGAAACACGGGGATAGATTGAGACCTGTAGCCTACTTCTCCAGCAGGCTGGATCCAGTGGCAGCTGGACTTCCTGTTTGCCTGCATGCAGTTGCTGCAGCTGAAAAGGTGGTAACTGCCTCCAGAAATATTGTGGGGTATTCTAACCTGAAAAAAATCGATGAAATTCGCCTGTGGGCGAAGTTGACAGAAAGTGACATAATTGTTCTCTCTGAGACATGGCTTAAACCTTCAATTACTGACAGTATGCTCCATATCGATGGATATAATCTCTTCCGGGTGGATCGTACACAGAAAGGAGGAGGAGTAGCTATTTATACCAAAGCATCATTGGATTGTTGTTGCGTTGAAACAATATCCAAACCAAAATGTTTTGAATTGTGTGCCATCAAACTGAACCTTTCCAACAACGCAAATCTGACAGTGGTGGGTTGTTACCGCCCACCTTCAGCTGTGGTTGGAGTGACTGCTCTACTGACAGATTTTCTACAGAAACTTCCAAACGAGTATGTTGTTCTAGGAGACCTAAATTGGGACTGGCTATCGACCTCTACGTTAAGGGATTTATGCGACGCACTACACCTAACACAGCTGGTACAGTCACCAACACGCCTTAATTCGAAGAGAATGGACAAATCTACATTAATTGACGTTATTCTTACAAATGCACCATATAAGTACCCTGCTGTGGGCGTTTTCTCCAACGATGTTAGTGATCACTGTGCAGTGGTCTGTGTAAGAAACTGTAAATCAATTAAAGTGAAGCCACGGTTTATTTTTAAAAGGAATTATAAATGTTTTAATGAGCAGGCTTTTTTGCATGACATCCATCTAAGTGACTTAAATAGAGTGTGTTATATGGATGATGTAGAACTGGCATGGGATTATTTCAAAAACACGTTTTTATCTATAATAGACAAACATGCGCCTCTTCGAAAATATAGAGTGAAGGGTAGAGATAACCCTTGGTTTAACGACACTCTTGCAGTAGCCATTAGAGAAAGAAATGAAGCTTGGGCTAAAGCTAAATGGTTTAATGACGGGAAACACTGGTTATCTTATAGAGTTTTAAGAAATAAATGTACTAGATTAATAAAAAATACAAAAAGTGAGCACTACCTAAATTTAATACAGGAAAACCTAAATGACCCCAAAACATTCTGGAAACTAGTTAAATCTACCTCGGGGGATGTGCCACTCCCCACCATTCCTGAAGCTATTATAACAGAACAAGGAGAAGTGAGGGGTAAACTAAATTTAGCAGAGGTTTTTAATAAATATTTTATCAATGTAGGAATGGTGACACAGTCGGTCCTCCCAACCTCCAATGTGGACAGTGAACCCCCTTCAGTCTCTTCTAGCTTTTTGAATGTGTTTAACTTTTCTTATATATCTGCATATGATGTACAAAAGGCACTTATAAATTTGAATTGTAAAAAGTCTGCTGGTTCAGATCAGATTGAACCATACTTTCTTAAGCTGGCTGCAAGATTGATAGCTGATCCTGTTTCTGCTATTTTTAATCTAAGTTTAAACAGCGGCGCTATTCCAAATTCTTGGAAATCTGCACTTGTCCTCCCACTGTTAAAGGGTGGTGACCCTACTAATTTGGACAATTATCGTCCTATTTCCATACTATCCTTCATGGCTAAATTATTTGAATCACTTATAAATGAACAAATAAAAAAATTTCTTAGCTGATCACAGTGTTTTAAGCCCCATGCAGTCTGGTTTTAGACAAGGGCACAGTACTATTACTGCCGTAACATCAGTCACGAATGATATTATTACTGCTTTAGACAACAAAAAATCATGTGCTGCTTTATTCATCGATTTGTCTAAAGCATTTGATACGGTTTGTCATGATCTTCTTTTGAACAGATTGAAAAGTATAGGTTTCAGCCCTTCTGTTATTAAGTGGTTCTCTAACTATCTGAGTGGTAGAACTCAATGTGTAACTGTTGATAACTGCACCTCATCCTCTTTAGAGGTAAAAATGGGTGTGCCCCAAGGATCAATTCTAGGCCCCATTTTGTTTTCTATCTATATAAATAACTTGGGTGCGGGACTAAGTCCCACAAAAGTACATCTTTATGCAGACGACACGATATTATACACTTTTGCTTCATCAGTGCAGGAGGCTGTGAACTATTTACAGTCTGCTTTTAACAAGGTACAAAATTCCCTTGTAGGACTTAAGTTGGCGCTAAATGCTAAAAAAACTAAATTTATGGTCTTCACACGTTCACACACACCTTGTAATGACACTATTTGTACTACGAATGGAACACAGTTAGAAAAAGTATCCTCCTATAAATACCTAGGAATATGGTTGGATGATAAACTGTCGTTTAGTACACATATTGAGTGTCTCTTAAAAAAACTCAGACCCAAATTAGGATTTTATTTTAGACAAAGAAAGTGTTTTCCATACAAAGCAAGAAAAAGGTTGGTAGAGAGCACCTTCTTATCAGTATTAGACTATGGTGATATGATTTATATGCATTCCTCACAATTGCTATTGAAAAAATTGGATGTTTTATATCATTCTGCCTTGCGTTTTATCACAGGAACAGCAAATAGGACTCACCACTGCTTGCTATATGAAATGGTTCAATGGTCCTCTCTCTCTCTCAGGAGAAAGTTTCACTTGTTGATTTTTACTTTGAAAGCATTAATGGGTAAATTACCACAGTACATCTCAAATCTGCTTTCTTATCACACTAGTATTTATAGTACAAGGTCTACAAATAAGATACTATTAATCACACCCTCAATAAGAACTGAATTGGTCAGGACCTCTTTTTCCTACTATGCACCATACGTTTGGAACGAACTTCAGAACACACTACACCTAGAGACACTTCCTTCTGTTAATACTTTTAAAAATCTTTTAAAATCAGCCCTTACAGAGCAGTGCCATTGCTTTTAAATATGGTGCCCATGTGTCTACATTTTTTTTTAATCCTTTTATTGTTGTTTAGTTTGTGTTTTATCTTAGAATTTATGTGAGTCTTGTCTTCTTGTAGTCTTTTGTCTTTAGTGTCCTTGGCTGTACTGTCAATTGTTTTTGTTATGTTTATGAGATTTGTCTTGTTTTAGTTGTGTTCCTTTGACTTGGTGTATTTAGTGTATGTTACATGTTTAGTTATAGCACATATTCCATTGTTTTGTGTGCTTTGTAGTTTGATTTAGTCTTTAGTGTTTTGGTAGTGTTGTCCTCTGTCTTTTGTGTTTTTAACTTTTAACTTGCTGCCACTTGGCCAGGACTCCCTGGAAGAAGAGTCACTGTGACTCAATGGGACCTTTCCTGGTTAAACAAGGGTTAAATAAAAAAATAAAAATAAATAAACCTTACCCTTTTGGTCCCATATGCTGTCTCCCTGCTTCTGTTCCAATCCAATCCAATCCAATTTTATTTATAAAGCACGGTTTAAATAAACACAAAGGTTTCCAAAGTGCTGTACAATAAATAAACACAATAAAACTATACAATAAAATAAGTGCTGTACAATAAAAATAACACCATAGAACATAAAATAAAAATAAATAATTAAATAGGCTGTCCACTCCAAATAAAATATCTGTGTACATAAAATCAACAACCTACATGGTGTTAAAAGCCAAAGAAAAGAGGTGCGTTTTAAGAAGAGTTTTAAAATTAGACAGTGAGGAGGCCTGTCTAATGTGCAGCGGCAATGCATTCCATAATTTTGGAGCTGCAACCAAAAAAGCCCGGTCCCCTCTGAGCTTCAGCCTAGTCTTGGGAACTCTCAGGAGCAGCTGGTCAGCTGACCTGAGAGCTCGGCTGGGTGTATAGGGGTATAGCAGCTCAGAGAGGTACGATGGAGCAAGACCATTTAAAGATTTAAAAACATATAAAATAATTTTAAAATGAATTCTAAAATGGGGCGGCACGGTGGTGTAGTGGTTAGCGCTGTCGCCTCACAGCAAGAAGGTCCTGGGTTCGAGCCCCAGGGCCGGCGAGGGCCTTTCTGTGTGGAGTTTGCATGTTCTCCCCGTGTCCGCGTGGGTTTCCTCCAGGTGCTCCGGTTTCCCCCACAGTCCAAAGACATGCAGGTTAGGTTGACTGGTGACTCTAAATTGATCGTAGGTGTGAATGTGAGTGTGAATGGTTGTCTGTGTCTATGTGTCAGCCCTGTGATGACCTGGCGACTTGTCCAGGGTGTACCCTGCCTTTCGCCCGTAGTCAGCTGGGATAGGATCCAGCTCGCCTGCGACCCTGTAGAAGGATAAAGCAGCTAGAGATAATGAGATGAGATGAGATGAGATAATTCTAAACTGGACGGGTAGCCAGTGGAGCAAAGCTAAAATTGGTAAAATGTGCTCAAATTTCCTTGTGCCAGTTAAAAGACGTGCAGCTGCATTTTGTACTAGTTGAAGATGTGCAATGGAGGACCCACTGACCCCCATATAAAGTGCATTGCAGTAATTTAGCCGAGTGGTCACAAAGGCATGAATTACTGTTTTAAAGTGCTGTCTGGGTAAAAATGGTTTTATTTTTGCCAACTGCCACAACTGAAAATAGCTTCCTTTCACCACTGCTTTAATCTGGCTATCAAACTTAAGGTCCCCGTCCACTTTTACCCCCAAATCATTAATTATAGGTTTGGCATATTGTGCCAAGGAACCCAGATCGACTGAGGGGGTCACAGAGGTGCCACCAAAGACTATCACTTCAGTCTTTTTTTCATTAAAATTTAAAAAGTTTAGAGACATCCAAGCCTTGACATCCTCTAAACAATTTAAGGGAATATGAATCAGCCTTTTTTAGGGGAACATAAATCTGAGTGTCATCAGCATAACAGTGGAAAAGAATGCCATGCTTCCTGAGAATGGAACCAAGTGGAAGAAGATACAAAGAAAATAGAAGAGGGCCCAGCACTGAACCCTGTGGGACCCCACATGAGAGAGGAGCAGTGGAGGACACAGAGTCACCAAGGCTGACACAGAATGTCCGGTGAGACAGGTAAGACCTGAACCATTCCAATGCCGAGCCCCTGATGCCCACCCACCGCTCCAAACGATCAATCAGTATGTCATGGTCCACTGTGTCAAAAGCAGCAGTTAAGTCTAGGAGCACAAGGATTACACAGTGACCAGCGTCAGTAGCTAAAAAGACGTCATTAAAAACTCTTAAAAGCGCTAATTCTGTGCTATGCAATGTTTTAAAACCAGATTGGAAAATTTCAAGAACATTTTGTTCATTTAAAAAGTCCATGAGCTGAGAGTAGACAATCTTCTCTAAGATTTTTGAAAAGAAGGACAGTTTAGAAATTGGCCTAAAATTACATACATAAATTACATACATAAATTAATAACAGCAGGATCCAGTCCGGGTTTTTTAATCAGTGGCTGCACAACTGCATGTTTGAAATGTACAGGAACCACTCCTGAGGATAGACTGCTGTTAATGATGCTGTGTAAATATGGCCCCGCAGTGAGGAAAACCTCCTTAAAAAGCTGAGGAGGAACAGGGTCACTGGGCGAGCCTGATGGCTTTAAATGTCCCATAGTCTCCTGCACAAACCGCAGGGTAACTGGTTCAAATGAATCAAAAGTAGCAGAACAGGGTACAAACACTGAGGGGTCATAAGCAGGAAGTGAAATAAGTGCTCTAGTAGAGGTGACTTTAGCAGTAAAGAATTGCAAAAAGCTTTCACACACAGAAGGGGAGGGCTCAATTACCACAGTCTGTGGTGCATTCAGAGCAGAGTTAATCACTTTAAACAGCACACGAGTTTTGTGACAGTTCTGTTGGAGAAAAAGACGTCACATTTGTCAGCACAGAGATGGTTGAAGTATAACACTGTCATACTTGATATGCCTAACATCATTGTGAAACGTTGTACTGTTCTGAATCCTGCCTCTCTTCTCCCTACAGAGGACGATGGAGAACCACAGGACTGTGTTGCTCTCACTAACGATTTTTGTTCCCCCAGGGCAGACTTAAAGAGCGACCCTTTAGGAAATCCAGGCATGGTCCTCTATGTGGATGGTTCAGCCTCCAGAGACTCAGAGACGGGAAAGAACAAAGTAGGTTTTGCCGTAGTGTCAGATCACGAGGTCCTCAAGGCGTCATGTCTGCCCTCAAACCTGTCGGCGCAGACCGCAGAGCTCTGTGCCCTTATCGAGGCATGCAAATTGGCTGCAGGGCAATCTGTCAATATTTTTACGGACAGTAGGTATGCATTTGGCGTTGTGCACGATTTTGGCACCATTTGGAAACACAGAAATTTTTTCACTAGCACAGGATCTCCCATTGCACATCATAAACTGGTCTCTAAGTTGTTGGATGCTATTCTACTCCTTAGAGCCATTGCTGTGTGTAAGTGTGCTGCCCATACTAACAATACTGATCTTGTGTCTCAAGGGAATGCCAGGGCAGACGCAGCAGCTAAGTGTGCAGCCTCAGCTTCCAGTTCACCCTCTAACCTTGCTTTTCCTCAGGTTTCTACCCCCTGTTTACACCTAGTGGACCTTCAGAGCACTGCCACCCAGGACGAGAGACAAGTCTGGAAACAGGCCGGCTGTATCTTTGCAAACTTGGTCTAGGTTTGTCCCTCGGGCCGTCCCTGTTTACCAAAACACATGTTCCCTTTCTATGCAAAATTGGCCCATGGACTCACCCATGTGTCAAAAGGGGGGATGGTAGCAGAAGTAACAAAGAGATGGTTCACAAAGGGGTTTTCAAATTATGCTACGAAATTTTGCAAGCAATGCTTGATATGCGCACAACATAATGCAGGTCAAGGTATCAAACTAACTCAAGCAGCACACCCAATACCAGACAAACCGTTTGATCATCTCCAAATGGACTTCATTGAACTGACACCTAGTGAAGGAAAAGGTACTGTCTGGTAATAGTTGACATGTTTTCAAAATGGGTTGAAGTATTCCCCACAGCTAAACAAGACTCAGAGGCAGTAGTCAAAGCACTCCTGAGAGATATAATTCCTAGGTGGGATATACCTAGCAAAATCTCAAGTGACAATGGAACCCCCTTTGTTAATGCAGCCCTAAAGAAAATGGGAGCATTCCTAGGGATAAACCTGAAACAACATTGTGCCTACCATCCTGCCAGTGTGGGAGCAGTAGAGAGGGAAAATGGGTCCCTTAAAAATAAACTAAGCAAAGCTTGTGCAGAAACAGGGCTAGGATGGACAAAGGTCCTCCCTGTAGTACTCACACAAATGAGGATGCAAATTAGGCCTAAACATGGGTTAAGCCCATTTGAAATTCTGTTTGGATGAGTACCCAACACGGGGATAGGGCCAGCCCAAGGACTTCTGACGAACCAAGTGGAACAAGCCACGGTGGAATGGCCCATTCCAGGTCCTGCTCGCAACCCCAATGGCAGTGAAGGTCATGGGCAGAGTGACGTGGATCCACGCTAGCCACTGCAGTAGGGTTCCTGAACCGGCTGAGCAGGAGGAAGAGGAAGGCCTAAGTGACCTGGACGCTGACTAAAGCTCATGAGGAAGAAAGGCATCACTGCATGGAACAGTGCGAGTATCACATCAATCACGCACACACCTTCAATAAGGAAGAGTATTTCAGTGTCTAGCCAATAGATAAGTCTTAGGGTTTCGAGTTTCCTCCAAGTCCTGGTGAGGTGGGACGAGGGCTGATAGGGCGTGCCCGCCCTCTGAGCACCAACAAACGTCAAGAAGGGCAAGGGTTAACTTGGAGACATAGTTAACATAAAATGAAGGGGGTAAATCATTATAAGCTAGGTCCAGTCGTGGGCCTGAGCATCCTGATCCTGCTGGGGCTCATGGGAGGATTCGTGTGGTGGTCGATACAGGGAACCCAGGCTGACACAGAGTCGAAGACAGTTGGTTTAGTGGATGGAAGATTCTGATTCCATCCACCATACTGGTCCTGGGTTTAGTGATTGTGATGCTATGTTTGCTCCCTGTTGTATGTTCAGTGTTCAATGTTGTATGTCTGTGTTTCAGAGGCAGCTGACAAATATCGGTTACCAGATGGTGAAAATAGACCCAGACGACTTGCCTGACTGGCCTCCAAACCCACACTAAGACTACAACCCACTGTTTGACGACGTCAGCACAGCTGATATGAAATTAGCCCTAGCTTAAAACACTTTCATTTATGGTTGTTTCCTGCTCTATTGTTTCCTGATCTATGTATATAGCTTGCTAGTATTAACTTAAGACATCTATGTCTTACAAAACAGCCTTAGCATTATCCCTGTACACTCAATGACGTGTTAAGTCGAATCTCTCTGGGAACTCTTACCACTGAAATTGTGTACATTTCTTTATTTAGCAATTATTATCCTGTAGGATAAAAAGGGGGGAAATGTGAGTGAAATTTAATGGATGAACATTATTATTCTCTGTGTTTCTGTGTGTTGAGCTTAAGTGGCCTAGTGTACTGAGAAAGATGCTTTTCCAATGTTGTAATCGCCTTTCTGTGACCTTGGTGGTAATGAGCAGGGTGCTTGAGTTCGTCCTAACTAAGCATCTTCTCATGATGTAACCACCTCTCCTGACCTCGGTGGTGATAAGCAGAGAGCTTGAGTTCTCCCTGCTTGCGTCTGCCTGCACATACCAAAGCATGCCAGGTGCACTCATTAGCAAAGCTTCATAGAAAATCTTGAGCCAATCATGTGAAGACACGGGCAGTAAAGCGAATGCCTTTAGAGTATATAGATAACAGCCACTAAAACACAACTCAGAGTGTGCGCGTACTCTCACATCACTAGAGGTGATGTTCTGCTTTAATTTTCTTTCTTTCCTATCATATATTTCTTTTATATGATTTACCATAATAAATGACTGAAAACACAACTGCTAAGCATTCTGAAGTGTTTATTAGAAATTTCCATTACAACAGACAGGAGAAGGGGCGAAGGCGGGTCAATGGCGCCTTAAAACCAGTTGCTTACAGAAGAAGGAAAACTTTAAACCTCCGCTGCCTTGCGGCTACATCCATCCAAGGCATGGAAAAGGCTTCAGGAGTAAAACTCGAGGTCAAATCAGGAGCTGGAGTCCCTAAGGCGGTTCATGTCTAAGTGCAGTCATGTTCCGGTAACTCCTGCAATGCCGCTGAAACCAAACGTATTGGCTTCTGCCTTTCCATTGGAATATTTCAGTGACGTGGAGAGGGGGGATCTGCTGCATAGGTAACAGCCTATCCTCCATAGCTTCTCTACCCAGGCTTCACACTCTGGAGAGGATACTCCAGCTTCGCCAGTGTCGACACAACACGGGAAGTAGCAGACTACCGGTTATAAGTCTCATGCTTGATTGGCATAGAGCGAGATGCCAGGGGTTGCTTCCGACAGTGGGAGAGGTCATCATACCGCATTGGGCAGCTACCGCCTGTAACAATGGGAATTGTTGTCCACACGGACTGTTTAGTTGGTTACACCAGTGACTGAGCCAGGGAAGTTATGCTTCTTGTAACTCCAGTTATGAGTTTAATAAAACTATAGCCCCGTTGGGCTAGAAAGATATATTCTGTAGTCCGTTTGAGTGAATACGGGGCAGAGTATAACATGGTGGCAGCGGTCACGGATTTGACCTGTTTTAGTCTAGTTTAGTTTAGTTTTGACTTCGCTCGTTTCGCCGCGGGAAGGAGGATACACCTGCTAGTCAGCTAATCACCAGCACACGGCGTGGATTAGCATACGGACGCCCGAGCATGGACGGATTGAAACCTCCACAGCGTCTGTGCATGGACTCAGGCAATCTAGCAAAGACTTGGAAGGTATGGAAAGAAGAATTTTTGCTGTATGTGGACCTTGCGGTGGGAGTTGACGATGAAACCACCAAAGTGAAACTGTTCGGTTATCTCGTGGGTGAGAGCGGGAGAGAGTTGCTGGATACATTGATGGGTGAGACGCCTAAAGCGGATTGGAAGATAGCAGATATTCTAAAGAAATTTGATGAACATTGCACGCCTAGCGTGAATGAAACTGTGGAACGTTTTCGTTTCTTTTCGAGAAATCAATGCCCTGGTGAAGCTATAGACTGCTATGTGACTGAATTGAAAGTGTTGGCAAAAACATGCAACTTTGGAACGTTACGAGACACGTTGATTCGTGATAGAATCGTGTGTGGGAGCAACAATGCTACCATGAGGGAGCGGCTGCTTCGGGAGGAAAAACTGACACTCGAGTCCTGCATACAGTTGTGCCATGCAGCGGAGTTGTCGCGGGAAAATGTGAAAACCATCTCCGGACCCAAAGAGGAAGAAGTGCATGCAGTGAAAGAGCCAGCGCGGAACAGACAGACGGGAAACATCGTTGAATGTAAGTTCTGTGGAAAAACACATGAGAAAAATAAACAGAAATGCCCCGCATTCGGGAAGAAATGCAAAAAATGTGGCAAAGAGAACCATTTTGCAGTGAAGTGTAAAGTGAGTCAGCTGACCAGAGAAAAGAAAACGAAACAGGTGCATGTAGCTGTATCTGAAAGTGATGATTTTGAAGAAATACTCAGTGTTAATGCACAGAAAGTCGACAGTGTGAATGTAGTGGTTAAACAGTTATGAGTTATACCTTGTGGACAATATTTTCAGTAATACTGGACCGTGTGCCTTAACAGAATTTTGAATGTGTACATTGTTTACAGGTTAAGAGTGTAATCAAAAAAAAAAAAAAAGAGAAAGGATGTAACAATGGGAATTGTTGTCCACACGGACTGTTTAGTTGGTTACACCAGTGACTGAGCCAGGGAAGTTATGCTTCTTGTAACTCCAGTTATGAGTTTAATAAAACTATAGCCCCGTTGGGCTAGAAAGATATATTCTGTAGTCCGTTTGAGTGAATACGGGGCAGAGTATAACACCACCCGCCTTAAACTGGGCAGCCCCCAGTCAGTAAGGTGCTGCCTCGCCACAGTCCGTTTACTCTTCTGGGTGCATAGGGTTTAGAGTGCAAGCCAACAAGCAGACTGTAACAGTTTGTATGGGTGGGTGGAGCACAGAGGACGGCAGGACAGAGATCAGGTTCGGCAACTGGGGTTTTATTGCCACACTTTTCAGTGAACAACTTATAAATTCAAACAGACACACACACACAACCGGCGTCTGCTTTGGGGATCAGCTCCTCTGCTTTCGCTCTCCCTCCTTAAGAAGGGCACGGTCACTGGGAAGACACACAAACACAGGTTAATTGACATCAGGTGTAGTGATTCTGCCACTTACCTTCCCTGACTCTGCCCTCCTGTCACAGACCGGCGCTTGACCACGCCCCCGCTGCCACATACCCCCACCGGCCGACTCAGGCCGGGCGGCCGTCCGGCCTGCAGCCGACTCCCCCCCCCTTGACGGGAGAGGAAGTCCGCCACGACCATCTGCACCCCCAGCTTGTGGACCACCTTGAAATTAAAGGGTTGGAGCGCCAGATGCCAACGGGTGATCCGCACGTTGGCATCTTTCATGCGGTGGAGCCACTGGAGGGGCGC
The DNA here is from genome assembly GCF_027579695.1 of Neoarius graeffei. Classification (NCBI taxonomy): domain Eukaryota; kingdom Metazoa; phylum Chordata; class Actinopteri; order Siluriformes; family Ariidae; genus Neoarius; species Neoarius graeffei. Next base: position 82,459,232 of record NC_083581.1, on the reverse strand, counting down.
GTGGTCCGAACAGAGGGTGAAAGGGCATCCCAGCAGGTAGTAACGGAGGGCGAGGACTGCCCACTTGATTGCCAGGCACTCTTTTTCGATAGTGCTGTAGTGCCCCTCCCACACCGACAGCTTTCTACTGATGTATAAGACTGGGTGGTCCTCTCCCTCCACCTCCTGGGACAAAACAGCCCCCAGACCTCTGTCCGACGCATCCGTCTGTAACATAAAGGGGAGAGAAAAGTCAGGGGAGTGTAAAAGTGGCCCCCCACACAGTGCGGCCTTTACCTCAGAAAAAGCCCGCTGGCATTGCTCCGTCCACTGGACCGGATCTGGTGCCCCCTTTTTAGTGAGATCAGTCAGCGGGCTGGTGATGTCCGAATAATTAGGTATAAACCTACGATAATAGCCAGCCAGCCCCAGGAACTGTCTCACCCCTTTTTGGTCTTGTGCCTTGGGCAGGCCGCAATTGCTGTGGTCTTGTTAATTTGGGGACGCACCTGCCCGTTGCCCAAGTGGAAGCCCAGATACTGTACTTCCACCCGCCCAATCGCACACTTCTTCGGATTGGCTGTGAGACCCGCTCGCCTCAGCGACCTAAGGATGGCCCTTAGATGTTCGAGGTGCCTCGGCCAGTCATTACTATAGATGATGATGTCGTCGAGATAGCTGGCCGCATAGGTGGCATGGGGGTGGAGGACCCTGTCCATCAGCCGCTGAAATGTAGCGGGCGCCCCAAACAGCCCAAACGGAAGTGTGACGAATTGGTGTAAACCAAACGGTGTGGAAAAGGCCATTTTTTTTTCTCAGGATAGTGGAGTCAAGGGGATCTGCCAATATCCCTTCGTCAAATCCAGTGTCAAATAAAAGTGAGCAGTGCCGAGTCGATCGAGCAACTCATCAATACGAGGCATTGGGTACGTGTCGAATTTAGACACCGCGTTGACTTTTCTATAGTCCACACAGAACCGGACCGACCCGTCGGCCTTGGGTACCAGTCACTGCTGCTCCAGTCACTGTGGGACTCCTCGACGATACCCATGTCGAGCATGGCCTCGAGTTCTTCCCGAACCACTTTTTTTTGTGTTCGGGTAGCTTGTAAGGGCGGCTACGCACTACCACCCCTGGGGGCGTCTCAATGTGGTGCTCTATGAGGTTAGTGCGGCCGGTCAGGGGCGAGAACACATCCGAAAACTCGGCCTGCAACTGGGCGACCTCCGTGAGTTGGGTCGGGGAGAGGTGGTCTCCACAGGGGACCTGAGAGGTACGTGATGCCAATGCCCCTTTTTGAACCTCCGGCCCCAGCTCTGTCTTCTCCGGAACCACCGACATCAATGCCACGGGGACCTCCTCATTCCAGAGTTTAAGCAGATTGAGGTGGTAAATCTGTAGCGCCCCACCCCTGTCTGTTCGCCTCACGTCATAGTCGACGTCCCCGACTCGCCATGTGACCTCAAAGGGTCCTTGCCACTTGGCGATCAATTTGGAGCTCGATGTGGGCAACAGTACGAATACCTTAATTCCCGGTGCAAACTCCCTAAGGCACGTACCCTTGTTGTACAGGCGGGCTTGCCGTTCTTGGGCCTGCCGCAAATTCTCCTGGGTTAGGTGGGTGAGCGTGTGGAGTTTTGCGTGCAGGTCCATAATGTATTGAATTTCGTTTTTACTTTGGGAAGGTTCCTCTTCCCAATTTTCCCGCAGCACGTCCAGAATGCCGCGCGGCTTACACCCATATAATAATTCGAATGGGGAGAACCCCGTGGAGGCTTGTGGGACCTCTCGCACTGAAAACAACAAGGGCTCGAGCCACTTATCCCAATTACGTGCATCCTCACTTACGAATTTTTTAATTATATTCTTGAGGGTGCGATTGAACCGTTCCACTAAACCATCCGTTTGTGGGTGATACACGCTGGTGTGGATCGGCTTAATCCCCAATAACCTGTAAAGTTCGCGCAGTGTCCGTGACATAAACGTGGTGCCTTGATCAGTCAGAATCTCTTTCGGGATTCCAACTCAGGAGATAACGCGGAAGAGCGCCTCCGCAATACTGCGTGCTGAGATATTGTGCAGGGGCACTGCTTCCGGGTATCGTGTTGCATAGTCCACCAGGACTAATATAAAGCGGTACCCTCGTGCTGACCGATCTAATGGCCCGACGAGATCCATCCCAATTCTTTCGAACGGGGTCTCAATTAATGGTAGAGGGCGCAAAGGCGCTTTTGGAATGGCCGCTGGATTTACTAACTGGCATTCGCGGCACGCCGTGCACCACCTACGAACATCGCCGCGAATCCCCGGCCAATAGAATCGGGCCATTATTCGGACTAGTGTCTTATCCTGCCCTAAGTGTCCAGCCATGGGATTAAAGTGAGCCACCTGGAATACCAATTCCCAGTGGCTCTTGGGAATTAAAAGCTGCGTGACTTGATCTTTCATCTGAGTGTCCTGCGTCACTCGGTATAATCTATCTTTCATAATAGAAAAATAGGGTAAGGACGGGGTGGCGTTCGGCGGGAGCGTTTGACCATCGATTGCTCTCACTTGGTCAAACGCATGCTGCAGAGTCTCGTCTCGCGACTGTTCTAACGGGAAATCCATGAGGGATTCCCCGAGAGAGAGAGGAGGAGCCGGTGGCTCCTCACTCTGACGCGGTGATGACGTAGACAGCTCTGTGACAGCTGCTCCCGCACCAGGCTTTGGTGAATTTGCACCAGGCTTTGGTGAATTGAGGTTTGATTACAACCAGAATCCACCAACGCCTGATATGTATCCCCTTGATGTTAGGGTTTTGCTGGGATTCGAACCTGGTTCGTTGGTGTGATAATCCAGCAAACCCCCACTAGGCCACCAGGGGGATGACTCAAATGCAGAGGCGTGAGGCGGAAGTAGAAAAAGAATCAAAAGGTTTATTTAAACTATATACACTATATACAGGGCAAAACAAAAGACAAAAAAAACCAAAGAGTATAATCCAAAAGAAAAGCAAAGTGCAAAAATTCAAAAGCTAAGAAGATCAAAAACACAGTACAAAGGAAACTGGAGATAAACATAACAGCACAAAGACTCCGTGACAAGAGGACTCAACTCAGGGGTATAAATAGACAAACTAATTAAGGACACAGGTGAAGATAATTAGGCAATTAACACAAACACAAAACACAGGAACAGTGGCGGCCTCTAGAGGCCAAAATAAACACGACATGAAAAGGAAATAACAGCGGCCTCTAGAGGCCAAAACAGTCCTAGTCCTAACACTTGAATACTCACCGGTATGCGATACGCTCCGGCCTGATCGAGGGTGGCCTCTGGCGCGTCGGGGATCCGAACCACCATGCCCACCTCCATTGCCGTGCACTGCTGTTGAAGGTGGCCCGGCTCCCCGCAGCACCAACAAACCGGCCCGGGCTTCCTCTCTGCACTGGTGTTCTGGGGCTCACTCACTTGAGGGGGGGGAGAGACAGACACAGAAGGGAGAAATGGAAGGGCACCGCAGGTGCGGTGGGCCGGCTGGGGTGGTGCCGGCCCCCGCCTCTGCGGTGGGGGAATGGGGCGTGGACGGGACACAGGAGGAGGGGGAGAGAGAAAGAAGAGGAGAGAAGAGAAGAGGTTGTCTGCTGTCCTGCCACCGGAACAGCCACCAAATGGTCCTCCGCCAGCTCAACTGCCTGATCCAGCGACGCCGGGCGGTGGCACTGGACCCACTCCGCGGTTCCTGCTGGCAAGCGAGCGATTAATTGCTCCAGCACCACCTGGTCGATGATCCCCTTGGCGTCGCGGTTGTCGGCCCTCAACCACCAGCAGGCATCCCGGAGTTGCTGGCCAAACGCAAACGGCCGACCGACTTTCTCCAAGCGCAAAGCGCGGAAGCGCTGGCGCTGCTGCTCTGGTGTGTGCCCCACACGCTGGAGGACGGCCCGGCGGAGGTCCGCGTAGGTCAGCCGGCGGTCGGTGGGGGAGCTGTTAGCAGAGGGAGGAGGCGCACCGCGCGCTGTTCCATCGGCCACCCCGAGACCTCCACGACTTGCTCAAAGAGTGCGATAAATGCCTCGGGGTCGTCCTGCAGACCCATCTTGGTTAGGGTGAGGGGGGACGGGCCCATGGTGGGAATGCTGGTGGACCCCGCCGACGCGGGGAGGTGCCGGAACACCTCCCGATCTTCTTGCTGGGCCAGCACCAGGGCCTCGAAGCGCTGTTCTTGTTCCTTTCGGAGGGTGACTAGCGCCTGGTGCTGGCTTTGCTGGGCCGTGGCGAGGGCATGGACCAGGTCGGCGAACAGGGAGGACTCCATGGGGCTGATCGGCTGCTGCGCTCCGATATTATCCCGGGTTTCAGCACCACTGTAACGGTTCACTATGCATGGGTGAAGCACAGAGGACAGCAGGACAGAGATCAGGTTCGCAATAGGGCTTTATTGCCACACTTTTCAGTGAACAATCTTTCAATCGAACAGACACACACAACCAGTGTCTAGTTCGGGGCTGAGCTCCTCTGCTCTAGCTCTCCCTCCTTACGTAGAGCGCGGTCACTGGGAAGACACACACAAAAACAGGTTAATTGATGTCAGGTGTAGCGATTCTGCCACTTACCTTCCCTGACTCCGCCCTCCTGTCACAGACTGGTGCTTGACCATGCCCCCGCTGCCACAAAAATCAACTGATTTATTAAATAATTATTTATTAAAGCTAGATGGCCTTTCGATTTCATAAAATCTGTGAAATTTAGTTCCCTCTGAAATTTGGTCATTGTGATATATGTTTATTTCTGTAATATCTAAAAAAAAAAAGACCATTCTATGGTTGAGAAGTTATTTAATTTGAGGGGATTCCCAAGCAAATAATGTGCATGAAATCGCTCGCTTCTTGCAGTCAAGCAGACAGAGGAAATCCGTGTGCGGATGTGCAGGTTTACCTTCTTTTTCCTTCTTCTTTTGGGTTTTACTGTACAGCAGCTGGCATCCATAGTGTTGCATTACTGCCATCTACAGGTTTCCCTTTGACCGTGCCCTGACCGTTACATCATTTTGTTGCTAAACGAACAGCTGATCACAACAAGATGCTCTCTGACCACCAATATTTTAGTTTGGTCCTGCATTGCCTTTCCTTCATATATAACATAACATCTTTTCTTCTCGCTTTCTGTTACTGTAGTTGGTCTTTCAAGTTTCATTCACACACTCACCTCCTCCATTTTTCTCTCCTGTTTCAAATTTGTATCCCACAATGCCTTGCGTGACCAGGGAAAGCCCACTATATGATGCATGGCGTAGTATCTTGAATTGGGTCATGGTGAAGCAGAATAAATAGCTGAGAAATTCGGGCCACATGGCCTTAAATTCATTAATTGTTCTATTTAAAAAAAAAACCTAAAAATTGGAAGTCTGTGATTCAAATTCAGTAGCTTTTGGTCCATTAAACAAAAATAATTGTGTGTCATGGGAAAATCCTTTTTATGACTGTAAAAGTCAGAGTGGGTGGGTGGAGCACAGAAGTACAGCAGGCCGGAACTGAGATTCAAAACTCTTTTATTTTAGCTTTCCAGCTTTAACTTTTCACACTCTCCCAGTCGCACACACACACACACACACACACACACAAAAAAAAAAAAGTCATCTGGTGCGGGAGAGAGCTCCCTTTCTCTGCCCTCTCTCTCCTTATATAGGGCGTGGTTGCTGGGAAGACACACAAACACAGGTTAATTCACATCAGGTGTAGTGATTCTGCCGCTTACCTTCTCTGACTCCGCCCTCCTTCACAGACCGATGCTTGACCACGCCCCCACTGCCACATACCCCCACCGCCCGACTCAGGCCGGGCAGCTGTCCGGCCCGCAGCCGACTCCCCCCCCCCTTGATGGGAGAGAAAGTCCGCCACGATGATCTGCACCCACGGCCTGTGGACCACCTTGAAGTTAAAGGGTTGGAGTGCCAGATACCAACGGCTGATCCGCGCATTGGCATCCTTCATGCAGTGGAGCCACTGGAGGGGCGCATGGTCCGAACAGAGGGTGAAAGGGCATCCCAGCAGGTAGTAACGGAGGGCGAGGACCTCCCACTTGATGGTCAGGCACTCCTTCTCTATGGTGCTGTAGTGCCCCTCACGCACTGACAGCTTCCGACTAATGTACAGCACTGGGCGATCCTCCCCCTCCACCTCCTGGGACAAAACAGCCTCCAGCCCTCTGTCTGACGCGTCTGTCTGCAATATAAAAGGGAGAGAAAAGTCAGGGGAGTGTAACAGTGGCCCCCCACACAGTGCAGCCTTTACCTCAGAAAAAGCCCGCTGGCATTGCTCCGTCCACTGGACTGGATCTGGTGCCCCCTTTTTAGTGAGATCAGTCAGCGGGCTGGTGATGTCCGAATAATTAGGTATAAACCTATGATAACAGCCAGCCAGCCCCAGGAACTGTCTCACCCCCTTTTTGGTCTTGGGTCTCGGGCAGGCCGCAATCGCTGCAGTCTTGTTAATTTGGGGACGCACCTGCCCATTGCCCAAGTGGAAGCCCAGATACCATTCTTCCATCCACCCAATTGCACACTTCTTCGGGTTGGCTGTGAGACCCGCCCACCTTAGTGACCTAAGGACGGCCCTCAGGTGTTGTAGGTGCTGCGGCCAGTCATTACTATAAATAATGATGTAGTCAAGGTACGCGGCAGCATAGGTGGCGTGGGGGCGGAGGACCCTATCCATCAGCCACTGAAACGTAGCGGGCGCGGCGCCCCAAACAGCCCAAAAGGAAGTGTGACAAACTGGTGTAAGCCAAACGGTGTGAAAAAGGCTGTTTTTTCTCAGGATAATGGAGTCAAGGGGATCTGCCAATAACCCTTTGTCAAATCCAGTGTCGAGTAAAAGCGAGCCGTGCCTAGTCGATCGAGCAACTCATCAATACGAGGCATTGGGTACGCGTCAAATTTAGACACCGCGTTGACTTTTCTATAGTCTATACAGAACCAGACCGACCCATCAGCCTTGGGTACCAAGACCAGCGGGCTGCTCCAGTCACTGTGGGACTCCTTGACGATGCCCATGTCGAGCATGGCCTCGAGTTCTTACCGAACCACTTTTTTCTTGTGTTCTGGTAGCCTGTAAGGGCGGCTATGCACTAAAACCCCTGGGGGCATCTCAATGTGGTGCTCTATGAGGTGGGTGCGGCCGGGCAGGGGCAAGAACACGTCTGAAAATTCGGTCTGCAACTGGGCAACCTCCGCGAGTTGGGTCGGGGAGAGCTGGTCTCCACAGGGGACCGGAGAGGTACGCGATGCCAATACTCCCTTTTGAACCTCCAGCCCCAGCTCCGCCTTCTCTGGAACCACCGATACCAACGCCATGGGGACCTCCTCGTTCCAGGGTTTGAGTAGATTGAGGTGGTAAATCTGTAGCGCCCCACCCCTGTCCGTTCGCCTCACCTCGTAGTCGACGTCCCTGACTCGCCGTGTGACCTCAAAGGGTCCTTGCCACTTGGCAATTAATTTGGAGCTCAATGTGGGCAACAGTACGAGTACTTTATCTCCCGGTGCGAACTCCCTAAGGCGTGTACCCTTGTCATACAGGCGGGTTTGCCGTTCTTGGGCCTGCCGCAAATTCTCCTGGGTTAGGTGCATGAGTGTGTGGAGTTTTGCACGCAGGTCAATAACGTATTGAATTTCATTTTCCCTTGGTGAAGGTCCCTCCTCCCAATTTTCTCGCAGCACGTCTAAAATGCCGCGCGGCTTACGCCCATATAACAATTCGAATGGGGAGAACCCCGTGGAGGCTTGTGGGACCTCTTGCACTGCAAACAACAAGGGTTCGAGACATTTATCCCAATTATGTGCGTCCTCGCTTACGAATTCCTTAATTATATTTTTGAGGGTGCGATTGAATCGTTCGACTAAACCATCCGTTTGTGGGTGATAAACGCTGGTGCAGATCGGCTTAATACCTAATACCCCATACAGTTCGTTCAGTGTTCGTGACATAAACGAGGTGCCTTGATCAGTCAGAATCTCTTTCGGGATTCCAACTCGGGAGATGACACGGAAGAGTGCTTCCGCAATACTGCGTGCTGAGATATATTGCGAAGAGGCACTGCTTCTGGGTATCGCGTTGCATAGTCTACCAGAACTAATATAAAGCGGTACCCTCATGTTGACCGATCTAATGGCCCGACGAGATCCATCCCAATTCTTTCGAACAGGGTCTCAATTAATGGTAGAGGGTGCAAAGGCGCTTTTGGAATGGCCGCTGGATTTACTAACTGGCATTTGCGGCATGCCGTACACCACCTACGGACATCACCGCGAATTCCTGGCCAATAGAACTGGGCCATTATTCGGGCTAGTGTTTTATCCTGCCCCAAGTGTCCAGCCATGGGATTAAAGTGAGCCGCCTGGAATACCAATTCCCGGCGGCTTTTTGGAATCAAGAGCTGCGTGATTTGTTCTTTAGTCTGAGTGTCCTGCGTCACTCGCTATAATCTATCCTTCATAATAGAAAAATAAGGGAAGGACAGGGTGGCGTTTGGCTGGAGCATTTGACCATCGATTACTCTCACTTGGTCAAATGCATGCCGCAGAGTCTCGTCTTGCAACTGCTCTAATGGGAAATCCGTGAGGGATTCCCCGAGAGAGGGAGGAGGAGCCGGCGGCTCCTCACTCTGACGCGGAGATAATGTAGACGGCTCTGTGACAGCTGCTCCCGCCAAAGCGACACCGGGACCTCCCCTTGCTGAAATATGGCAGGACCCACTCTTTATTAAATGACTCATTAATGCCCCGAATCCCGGCCAATCAGTCCCCAAAATTATCGAGTGGGTGAGGCGAGGATTAACCACTGCCTTTACTCTAAATTTTTCCCCTCTGAAAAAAATGTGGACTGACACTAAAGGGTAGCTGTGAACATCCCCGTGCACACACAACACCTTCACCCCCTGTGCTCCCCCCAATGCCTTGTCTTGCACCAGGCTTTGGTGGATTGAAGTCTGATTACAGCCAGAGTCCACCAAAGCCTGATATGTATCCCCTTGAATACTCACTGGTATGCGATACGCTCCGGCCCGATCGAGGGTGGCTCCTGGCGCGTCGGGGATCCGAACCACCACGCCCACTTCCATCACCGAGCACTGCTGTTGGAGGTGGCCCGGCTCCCCGCAGCGCCAGCAAACTGGCCCAGGCTTTCTCTCTGCACCAGTACTCTGGGGCTCACTCACCTGAGGGGGGGGGGGAGACAGACATGGAAGTGGGAAATGGGAGGACACCGCAGGTGCGGCGGACCAGCCACCGTTAGCAGGGGGAGGAGGCACGCCGGGTGCTGTTCCACCGGCCACCACGAGGCTTCTGCTGCTTGTTCAAATAGCGTGAGGAAGGCCTCGGGGTTGTCGTGCGGGCCCATCTTCGTTGGGGTGAGGTGGAGTGGGCCCGCAGTGGTGGAGATGGTGGCCCCCGCCAACGTGAGGAGGTGCCGGAACGCCTGACGATCTTCCTGTTGCGCCAGCACCAGGGCCTCAAACCGTTGTTCTTGATCCTTTCGGAGGGCGAGCAGCGCCTGGTGCTGGCTCTGTTGGGCCATGCTGAGGGCGTGGATCAGGTCTGCGAAGGGGGAGGACTCCATGGGGCTGTTCTCTTCTGTGCTCGGTCCCAGGTTTCGGCACCACTGTAAAAGTCAGAGTGGGTGGGTGGAGCACAGAAGTATTGCAGGCCAGAACTGAGTTCCGAAACTCTTTTATTTTAGCTTTCCAGCTTTAACTTTTCACACTCTCCCAGTCGCGCACGCGCGCGCGCGCACACACACACACACACACACACACACACACACACACACACACACACACACAAGTCATCTGGTGCAGGAGAGAGCTCCCTTCCTCTGCTCTCTCTCTTTATATAGGGCGTGGTTGCTGGGAAGACACACAAACACAGGTTAATTCACATCAGGTGTAGTGATTCTGCCACTTACCTTCTCTGACTCCGTCCTCTGGTCACAGACCGACGCTTGACCACGCCCCCACTGCCACAATGACCTATACTTGAAAAATCTGAAAGGCAGTCTACCTTTAATTAGAGACTATGACTAAAGTCACAGTAATTTGCATTAGCTATCACAAACTGGGATGTCTGATCACCATGCCTGTCAGGGATGGGTGGAGATGAATGAATGTACAGAAGATATTTATTAAGAAAAGTGCAATCATGCATACAGTCCAAATCAGCAGGCATAAATCAGAAAAGATAAACAAGCAAGAGGTGGGGCGAGGCACAAACAGAATATTGTAGGCACAGACAAAGGTGGAATCAAAGGACTAGGAACAGGAACAAGGAATTCAGAAAGCAGGAAATCAAAACAACACATGGCAGGGCCGTTGACAGCTTTGGCTGGGCCCGGGACAAAATAATCTGAATGGGCCCCCCCCCGGGACAAAATAATCTGAATGGGCCCCCCCCAAATAATCTGAGTGCCCCCCCCACACACACACATACGCACGCACGCACATCGCCACACAGCAACCACCCACACCCAACCCCTCTTTTCACAGTCTCCATTCACTCCAACCCTTAAATAACAGGTATTCCAAGCCCGTTATCAAATCAAATCAAGTTTATTTGTACAGCGCTTTTAACAATAAACATTGTCGCAAAGCAGCTTTACAGAATTTGAACGACTTAAAACATGAGCTAATTTTATCCCTAATCTATCCCCAATGAGCAACCCTGTGGCGACGGTGGCAAGGAAAAACTCCCTCAGACGACATGAGGAAGAAACCTCGAGAGGAACCAGACTCAAAAGGGAACCCATCCTCATTTGGGCAACAACAGACAGCCTGACTATAATATTAACAGTTTTAACAGGTATAACCCTCAACTGTCCTCATGGGGCCGTCCTTCACAGGAGTGGGGCGATAAAACTCCGACCAGACACAGGGCACCAGGATGGATCAAGCAGGTCCGAGGGGCAGAAGAGGCCAGCATCTCAATCCCAGGATCAACATGTAACTCAGAGGGACAATTATAACAGTCAACATGTAACTCAGAGGGACCGTTATAACAGTCAACCATTTTATTTCAACATTTCAACATATTTACAGTTTGAACATTTTCTTAGTCTGCAACTATTCAGGTGCGAAATGCAATGCGCCGGACTTTTGCTGTGGCAAAGTCGTAAATAAGGTCATTGAAGTCCAGCTTCTTTGCAAGTTCGTGCTCTATAGAGAGCATAGCCAGCCCATTGAGCCTCTCCTGTGACATGTTTGAGTGCAGGTAGTTGATAAACCAAAATGATTGTTTACGGGATGGAACTGGGCCTCAATGAGAACGGAGTTATGGCTTTTCCAAAATCTGAACATAGAAGCATCACCACTAGTGATGTGTACAGTGAGTTTTTCAGTGTATTTTTTTGTCTTGTTTTTCATAAACATCCTTTCCGTACTCGATTTAGAATGTTACAAAAAAAATTGACTCCCTCCCAACCACGTAACATTAGCCTATCTGACCTGGGGGCTGACACATTTATTATGGATAAACCAAAAGGATTACAATGTTCCCTGGATATAGAACTGGACCGAGAAGATTTCAAAATCTTAACATGTAAGCAACAACAATAAAACAGAGGTTGTTTTATTCATTTAGGGCTTATTAGGCTACTTTCATTAATTGCGCTTTTCATACAGGCCTATCATTTTTCACTTGAGCAAGGGAATTGTTTGAAGAATATCCAGTCTAAGTGAAAGTTTAATGTTTTGCAACAGACTAACCTCAAAACACCCCATTTATAGCCCATTCGTTACATTAAACTCTATCTAGCTGGCAATTTCACATGCCGTCGTATCTACACGGGATGATTTCCAACAAAATAAGGTTTAATTAACAAGAGGCAGCGTTCCACGGGCTTTCAGCTAACCGGAGTCCAGCTCAGCGCAGCTCAGCAAGCATGCCTAAAACATTTGGATATGATTGCGGGCCAATGTGCTATTCTTTGCTTCATTGAGATATATGCAACACAGTGTTATTAAACCGATATGTTTATGAAATAATTCAATGCCCTGTGCATTTCAGTGTCCACTCAGTGTACCCTGCTATCCCCTACTTTATAATTATGAATGGCGCGTTGCGCGTGCTGGGGTTACATTACGGGGCTGGAAAAAAGTTATCTGTGTCTTACCTGGCTCAGCTGCCCCACTGCCTTCACCACCTGCTGCATCATCTGAATCTTTTCTAAAATATTTATGCAGTGAGCCCCTGAGGCTCTTGGCTTCTTCATCTCTTTTTCTCTTTTCTTTTCTTTGCTCCTGACTTGTGCATGTTGGCAAACGGGCTCGCATGCTTATTGTCGAAGCGTTATGATGGAATAGTGCCGTGTTATTTGGCGCCTTAATCAAAGACCAAACCATTTCTGCATTAGGGGTGGTAGGTGGGTTCTTGAATCTATTTTCGAAGACAATAAAGGCAAAAGAACCGGAAATCATTCATTGAATGCAAATATAGCACATTTTTTCCCCCCAAATCAACACATTTTGAAATGAAACAGAATGATTAATGGCATCTTCATGAGGGACCAGTTCTGGGCCCCCCCTCATGCCTGGGCCCGGGACAAAATACCCGGTTGTCCCCCCCTGTTGACGGCCCTGCGGCTCGGTAATGTGTCTAAACAACTCAATACTTCGGAATCTGAGTTAGTCTTTGACAGCCTTATATATGCGCACTGATTGTGCCTTAAACCAGTGCCAGTGTGAGTCATTAGCAGTGAGTACGTGAATCAGTTCGCAGCGCACACCGTCCAGAGCCAGCCAATGCACACAAGTGTGACAGTATCCTATAGATCTGGAACGGTAAGAGATACAGAATGATGCTTAGTGAGGAAAAGTTGTGCCCTGTTGCCCTGAACAAAATTTTTTTAAATTATTGAAAAATCATGAAAATTTACAGTTATAAGTGATTTGAAAAATATCCTGTTTTTCATGGATCATTCCAGTTCAGCGATCCAGATCAGCAACATAAGGCAGCCAAGAGGTATTCTTCATGTGGAATTTGGTGATGATTGGTTGAAAATTGAGGGAGAAATAGTGTCGCAAAAATATTAAGAGGATATTAATAATAATAATAAAAAAGTAGAAAGATCCTGAATGAGAGTAACAATTTGCACCAGTGCTGCTAGCGCAAATTTATTGCTGTCACAAACAGCCCATTAGTCTAATGTAGTTTCTTTCCAATGCATTTAATTTATTTTTCTGATCCCTTGACATTCAGTTGTTAGTTATTATAGGTGAATTCCCCTTGTCAAAATCACTCCCTGACTTCATATGTGAGAATAGTTTCATATATTTTAAGCCCATCAGACTTTTTAAGTTCTTAGTATGACAGGTTTTATGGAGATGCATTATAGCATGGCGGCTACAATTATCGATGCCTTAACGATCTTTTGGCCATTGCAAAAGTAGAAAATATTTTCAATATGTAAATTGTGCATGAATAGTTAATCAAACTTCCACTGGAGAAAAAAAGAGTTGATTCCAGATTACTTAGCATATCGGATCACGTGATACTGTTCCACAATTATCGACACCTTTGTACACAGTTATCAAAATCCAGATGATTATATATATATATATATATATATATATATATATATATATATATATATATATATATATATAAAATCAGTATGTGGTATTAAGTTAACAAAACATAGTTTTTATTTAAAATTTGTTTTCCATAGACTTGTATTTAGTCCAAAATATATTTTATATAAATATATGGATGTCGGTGCTTACATAAATGAGGAAGTCATTCTAATGTTTGTAAACAAATGAACTGATAATGTTTAACCTGCGTCAGAAAATCTTTTTGTTCCACTTTCTAAGTATTTTCGTAGATCACATTTTGTTAATCATTCGTTGTTTGTATTAATTTCTAGTTTTGTAGTTTACCAATAAATGCCAACAGGCAATTTGATATTGTAACCACATGAAAATCCAGGTCAAAGGTCGCATGCCATTCCTCGAACCAAAATATAAAATGTCTACTGATACTCTAATATGTGGCAGATATTTACAACAAACTGCAAAAAAAAAAAAATCTGAATGGAACAGAAAAATATGCATATTTCAAGCATGTAATTTTTTATATGCTCGGAATTTAATTCTGGTCTAATTCTATTTACTGCAATAGGATTCCGAATACTCCATAAACATTCAATTCTATTATTGTGGCAGCAGGGGCATGGCCGAGTGTCAGTCTATGAATGGAGAGTGGAGTCGGGGAAGCTGAGTGGTCGTATCACTACACCTGTTGTCAATTAATGTGTGTTTGTGTGTCTCTTACAGTGACAGCGCCCTATAAAAGGAGTGAGAGGAATAGAGGAGGAGAGATCGGGGACCAGAACACGATAGTAGTCTGTGTGTATGAGTGTGTGTGTATGAGTGTGTCCCCAACGGACAGAGTTGTGCTGAAAAGCAAAACAAAGAACACTCACAAGCAAATAACAGCCTGCCGTACTTCTGTGCTCCACCCTCATCCGGAACGTTTCTATAGTGGTGCCGAAACCCGGGAGTGCAGAAGGGAACAGCCCCATGGAGTTCTTGCCATTTAAAGATCTTATCCAGGCCCTTGCTACAGCACAGCAGAACCAGCATCAAGCGCTGATCGCCCTCCGGAAGGAGTAGGAACAATGGTTCGAAGCCTTGGTGCTGGCCCAACAAGAAGACCGCCAGGCGTTCCAGCACCTGCTCGTGTCGGTGGGGTCCATGACCACCAGTGGAGCGGACCCTCCCCACCTCACTCTAAAAAAGATGGGTCCGCAAGATGATCCAGAAGCCTTCCTCATGCTCTTTGAGCAAGCAGCAGAGGCGTGGGGTTGGCCAGTTGAACAGTGCGCAGCACGCCTCCTCCCCCTGCTGATAGGTGAGGCGCAGCTTGCCGTGCTGCAGCTCCCTGCCGACAGCCGGCTTGTGTATGCGGACCTCTGAAGTGCCATCCTCCAGTGTGTCGGCCGCTCCCCAGAGCAACAGCGGCAACGTTTCCTCTTGCTGCACTTGGAGGAGGTTGGCTGACCATTCACGTTCGGGCAACAACTCCAGGACACCTGCTGGCAGTGGCTGAGGGAAGATGACCATGACGCTGAGGGAATTATTGACCTGGTGACAATGGAACAGTTCATCGCGCAACTTCCGGAAGGAACGGCAGAGTGGGTCCAGTGTCATCGCCCGGCGTCGCTGGATCAAGCTATCGAGCTGGCAGAGGACCACATGGCGGCAGTTCCAATGGCAGGAAGACGTGCTTCTCCTCTCTCTCTCTGCTTCCCATCCTTGCCCCATTCGTCATACGTCGAAATTATAAAATACTACTTTTGACCTTTTAAAGCATTAAATGGTCTTGCACCACAGTACTTGAGCGAACTTCTGGTCCTTTATGACCCACCATGCCTACTTAGATCAAAAGGTGCAGGCTATCTGCTGGTACCCTGTATAGTGAAGGTTACATCAGGGGGAAGAGCCTTTTCTTACAAAGCCCCACAGTTATGAAATAACCTTCCAAGTAGTGTTCAGGAATCAGACACAGTCTCAGCATTTAAGTCTAGGCTGAAAACATAGCTGTTTAGTCAAGCCTTTTGTTAATGGTGTTTATGAGGTAAAGGTGTAGATCTGGAGGGTCCTCAGACATAGTGTTTTGGTAAACTGGGATGTATGGATGCTGTGAGTCCCCCACTCGCTTGCTCACTCGAGTTTGTTGATGGGGTAGTGGCTGGCTGCCTTATGTCCCAGGGCTCCCTCATGCCTGTTCCCTTCTGGCTCTCCCCTTTTAGTTATGCTCTTATAGTTCGTTTTGCCAGAGTCCCTGCTTATACTCAGTGCAAAATGTATATTGTTCCTACTTATTCAGGTGACATTGGCCATACCTAACAGCCTGTGTTTTCTCCCTCTCTCCCCCCCAATCTGTCCCTCTGAGTTACATGTCAATCCTGAGATCGAGATGCTGACCTCTTCTGCTCCTCAGACCGGCCTGATCCATTCTGATGCCCTATGTCTGGCTTCTCATCACATCACTCCTGTGGAGTACGGCCCCATATGGACAATTGAAAATCAGACTTGGAGGACGCTCTGGACACTTACAGTCATGCTTTTATGGCTGAGGACTACAGTTGACTTGCTAATTTTAGGACTGCAGTTGTCATGAACAGTTTTGCACTCAAGTTTCCATCAATGAAGAGTTACAACATCAGCGAAACTGACTTCATGTTAAAACTGTTAATGTTATAGTCATGTTGTCTGTTGTTGCCCAAATGAGGATGGGTTCCCTTTTTTTGTTTGGTTCCTCTTGAGGTTTCTTACTCATGTCGTCTGATGGAGTTTTTCCTTGCCACCATCGCCACAGGCTTGCTCATTGGGGATAGATTAGGGATAAAATTAGCTCATGTTTTAAGTCATTCAAATTCTGTAAAGCTGCTTTGCGACAATGTTTATTGCTAAAAGTGCAATACAAATAGACTTGACTTGACTTGACAACCACAGAATCCTCCAGTCAACTGCCCACCAGGCTGCCTGTATGTCCTTAATCATCTCAGGAGCAGACTCATCACATGGGCACACACTTCTCCTGCCACTGGCCATCCCAGCAGCCATCGCTCCCACCAACTGCTGCAAACAAGTACTGATGGGAGAACATGCTGACTGAGATAATTCATTTCATCTCTTCATGCACTGAGCGCGCTCAAGCCAAGGTCCCTTGAACTCCTCTGGCTGGTAATCTATGCCCTCTTCCTGTGCCTCAGAGACCATGGTCCCACCTGGCAATCGAATTCATCATTGACCTGCCACCATCACAAGGCAACTCCACAGTTTTGGTCATCATTAACCACTTCTCCAAGGTACTGAGACTCATCCTGTTATCTGGCCTACCCACAGCATTTCAGATCACTGAATTATTGTTCCAGCACATTTTCTGATACTTTGGCATACCAGAAGACATAGTCAGTGACCGTGGCCCTCAATTCATCTCTCATCTGTGGGCCAGCTTCATGGAGCAGCTAGGGGTCTTGGTGAGCCTCACTTCGGGATATCATCCCCAGTCAAATGGCCAGGTAGAGAGAGCCAACCAAGAAATCGGGTGTTTCCTCAGAATCTTCTGCATGCGAAACCAAAGGGACTGGGCCCAATACATGCAAAACTCTCTCAAGCACTCAGCCACACAATTTACACCCTTCTAGTGTATGCTCGGCTACCAACCTTCCCTGTTTCCTTGGGATGACTCTCCAGCATGGGTACAGGCCATGGAAGAATAGTTCCCCCATAGCCAGTCCATTTGGGAGGACGTTCACCAATGCATCATGTCAGTTAATGCCAAGTGCAAGGAATACACCAATAAGCACTGGAGCAACAACCCCGAGTACTCTCCTGGCGATCGGGTATGGGTGTCCACCAGGGACTTTAGGAAACCCAACACATGCCAAAAATTACAGACATGCTACATTGGACCATACAAGGTGCTCCGGCGCATCAACAAGGTTTCCTATAGACTTGAGCTTCCACCTCACAATCATTTGTCACCCACCTTCCACATCTCCTGCCTCAAACCCTCTATCCAGGGCCCCTTGTCTGAGAA
The DNA here is from genome assembly GCF_027579695.1 of Neoarius graeffei. Lineage (NCBI taxonomy): Eukaryota > Metazoa > Chordata > Actinopteri > Siluriformes > Ariidae > Neoarius > Neoarius graeffei. The sequence goes on along the minus strand of NC_083581.1, from coordinate 82,441,678 downwards.
CATGCCCACCCCCAACCACCTGTCTCCTGGCCCAGAAGGAGAACCCATCTACCAGGTAAATTGGATCCTAAACTCTAGATGTAGAAGAGGTCAGCTAGAGTACCTGGTAGATTGGGAGGGCTGTGGACCAGAGGAATGAAGCTGGGTGGGAGCTAAGGACATCCTAGACCCTCTCCTTACTCAAGAATTTCACAACCAACACCTTGACAAGCCCACACCCAGAAGGAGGGGGCATCCTAAGAAGAATGTAGCTCCTGGAGGGAGCTCCTCAGGGGAGTGAATTCCGTCAGTAATGCGATAGAGAGTGCCACTTCCGGTCAGACTACAAACATGGCTGATCTGAACTGCAACACCACAGTGCCCTCTATTGCCTGTCTATTAATTATACCTGCCCCTCATTTCCTGCTTAAACAGCCCACACTATTTAACACCTCTCCCACACTCACTCGATGCGAAGTATCATTCAGTGTCTTACCTGTCATGCCAAGCCTTGTTATTCTGCCTGCCTTATCGTGTTCTCAACCCTCATTATTGTCTCGTTCTCGTTACTCTTTAGTCTAGCCCTTATTACTCTATCTGCTGATAAATCGACCCCGCCTGTCCCTCAACTTTGAGTTCGTCTAGGGTTTTGGATTTGTTTGCTAGTCTGCATTTCCTGCTCTCCCCTGCACATACATCCATAAGTGCCTGCATCCTGACAGGTGACAAGGAACAGTGACTAGGAATGTTTTCCTGATATAAAAAAAAGATATTTTGATTACTGTAACAGTTCTTATGAAGGGGTGGAGCACAGAGGACGGCAGGACAGAGATCAGGTTCAACAATCGTTTTATTTTTACACTTTTCAGTGGTCTCTCAAACATACACACACAGCCAGACACACGCGCACACACATCAGGTGTCTGGTTCGGGAGAGATCCTCTACTCTCTGCTCTCCCTCCCTAAATAGGGCGCGGTCGCTGGGAAGACACACACAAACAGGTTAATTGCAGTCAGGTGTAGTGATTCTGCCACTCACCTTCCCTGACTCCGCCCTCCTGTCACAGACCGGCGCTTGACCACACCCCCGCTGCCACATACCCCCACCGCCCGACTCAGGCCGGGCAGCCTATCCGAAAACTCCATCTGCAACTGGGCGACCTCTGTGAGTTGGGTCGGGGAGAGGTGGTCTCCACAGGGGACCAGAGAGGTACGTGATGCCAATGCCCCTTTTTGAACCTCTGGCCCCAGCTCCGCCTTCTCTGGAACCACCGACACCAATGCCACGGGGACCTCTTCGTTCCAGAGTTTAAGCAGATTGAGGTGGTAAATCTGTAGTGCCCCACCCCTGTCCATTCACCTCACCTCATAGTCGACATCCCCAACTTGCCGTGTGACCTCAAAGGGTCCTTGCCACTTGGTGATCAATTTGGAGCTCGACGTGGGCAACAGTATGAGTACCTTATCTCCCAGTGTGAACTCTCTAAGGCGCGTACCCTTGTTGTACAGGCGGGCTTGCAGTTCCTGGGCCTGCCGCAAATTCTCCTGAGTTAGGTGGGTGAGCGTGTGGAGTTTTGCGTGCAGGTCCATAACGTACTGAATTTCGTTCTTGCTTTGTGAAGGTCCCTCCTCCCAATTTTCCCACAGCACGTCTAGGATGCCATGCGGCTTATGCCCATATAATAATTCGAACGGGGAGAACCCCGTGGAGGCTTGGGGGACCTCTCGCACTGAGAACAACAAGGGCTCAAGCCACTTATCCCAATTACATGCGTCCTCACTTACGAATTTTTTAATAATATTTTTGAGGGTGCGGTTGAACCGTTCTACTAAACCATCCGTTTGTGGGTGATACACGCTGGTGCGGATCGGCTTAATCCCCAGTAACCCATACAGTTCGCGCAGTGTCCGTGACATAAATGTAGTGCCTTGATCAGTCAGAATCTCTTTCAGGATTCCAACTCGGGAGATGACGCGGAGTGCCTCTGCAATACTGCATGCTGAGATATTGCACAGGGGCACTGCTTCCGGGTATCGCGTTGCATAGTCCACCAGAACTAATATAAAGTGGTACCCTCGTGCTGACCGATCTAATGGCCCAACGAGATCCATCCCAATTCTCTCAAACAGGGTCTCAATTAACGGTAGAGGGCGCAAAGGCGCTTTTGGAATGGCCACTGGATTTATTAACTGGCATTCACAGCATGCCGTACACCACCTACGAACATCACCGCGAATCCCCAGCCAATAGAATCGGGCCATTATTCGGGCTAGTGTTTTATCCTGCCCTAAGTGTCCAGCCATGGGATTAAAGTGAGCCGCCTGGAATACCAGTTCCCAGCGGCTCTTCGGAATCAAAAGCTGCGTGACTCGCTCTTTAGTCTGAGTGTCCTGTGTCACTCGGTATAATCTATCCTTCATAATAGAGAAATAGGGGAAGGACAGGGTGGCGTTCGGCAGAAGCGTTTGACCATCGATTACTCTCACTTGGTCAAACGCATGTCGCAGAGTCTCATCTCACGATTGTTCTAATGGGAAATCCGCGAGGGATTCCCCGAGAGAGGGAGGAGGAGCCTGGGGCTCCTCACTCTGACACAGAGATGACGTAGACGGCTCTGTGACAGCTGCTCCCGCCAAAGCGACACCGGGACCTCCCCCTGCTAAATGGCAGGACCCACTCTTTAGTAAGCGCGTCATCAAACCCCGAAATCCCGGCCAATCAGTCCCCAAAATTAAAGAGTGGGTAAGGCGCGGATTAACCGCCGCTTTCACTATAAATTTTTCCCCTCGGAAAAAAATGTGGACTGACACCAGAGGGTAGCGGTGAATATCCCCGTGCACACACAACACCTTCACCCCCTGTGCTCCCCCCAATGCCTCGTTTTGGACCAGGCTTTGGTGAATTGAGGTCTGATTACAGCCAGAATCCACCAACGCCTGATATGTATCCCCTTGGATACTCACCAGTATGCAATACGCTCCGGCCCGATCGAGGGCGGCCTCTGGCGTGTCGGGGATCCGAACCACCGCGCCCACCTCCATCGCCGTGCACTGCTGTTGAAAGTGGCCCGGCTCCCCGCAGCGCCAGCAAACCGGCCCGGACTTTCCCTCTGCACTGGTGATCTGGGGCTCACTCACCTGAGGTGGGGGAGAGACAGACACAGAAGGGGAAACGGGAGGGCACCGTGGGTGCGGCGGGCCGGCTGGGGTGGTGCTGGCCCTAGCCTCCACGGTGGGGGAATGGGGCGAGGACGGGACACAGGAGGAGGGGGAGAGAGAGAGAGAGAGAAGAGGAGAGAAGAGAAGATGCCGTCTGCTGTCCTGCCGCCGGGACAGCCGCCAAATGGTCCTCCGCCAGCTCGACTGCCCGATCCAGCGAACGGGGAGGACTCCATGGGGCTGTTAGGCTTCTGTGCTCCAGATCCCAGGTTTCGGCACCACTGTAACAGTTCTTATGAAGGGGTGGAGCACAGAGGACGGCAGGACAGAGATCAGGTTCAACAATCGTTTTATTTTTACACTTCAGTGGTCTCTCAAACATACACACACAGCCAGACACACGCACGCACACACATCAGGTGTCTGGTTCGGGAGAGATCCTCTGCTCTCCCTCCCTAAATAGGGCGCGGTCACTGGGAAGACACACACAAACAGGTTAATTGCAGTCAGGTGTAGTGATTCTGCCACTTACCTTCCCTGACTCCGCCCTCTTATCACAGACCAGCACTTGACCACGCCCCCGCTGCCACAATTACATAGTTGCATAATATGGGTGTCACGGTGGTGTAGTGGTTAGCGCTGTCGCCTCACAGCAAGAAGGTCCAGGTTCGAGCCCCGTGACCGGCGAGGGCCTTTCTTTTCAGAGTTTGCATGTTCTCCCCGTGTCCGCGTGGGTTTCCTCCGGGTGCTCCAGTTTCCCCCACAGTCCAAAGACATGCAGGTTAGGTTATCGGGTGACTCTAAATTGAGCGTAGGTGTGAATGTGAGTGTGAATGTTTGTCTGTGTCTATGTGTCAGCCCTGTGATGACCTGGCGACTTGTCCAGGGTGTACCCTGCCTTTCGCCCGTAGTCAGTTGGGATAGGATCCAGCTTGCCTGCGACCCTATAGAACAGGATAAAGCGGGTAGAGATAATGAGATGAGATGAGTTGCATAATATAGAAATGTTTGTTGTTGCTAGTGTTATAAGTGTTGTGCAATTTACAGCAAAGTGATAACTTTTTGATTCAAAATGACTGGTTTTACTTTTAGTTTGGTTCATAAGCAATTTCTCATGCAGTAGATTGCTAAAACAATCTGCTTTTATCAGATAGGCACAAGATACTTGTATGATGGTAAACAACAACCTTTTTTATTGAAAATACAGCTTAAATACTCATATGATCAAAACTATTTCAAGGGCTTTAAGAATACAAAGATTAGACTATAGTTTGATGATCTAGCTTGACATAGCCAGGATAATTCACAGTGATAAGACTGGAGTCGGGGCGGCACGGTGGTGTAGTGGTTAGCGCTGTCGCCTCACAGCAAGAAGGTCCTGGGTTCAAGCCCCGGGGCCGGCGAGGGCTTTTCTGTGTGGAGTTTGCATGTTCTCCCTGTGTCCGCGTGGGTTTCCTCCGGGTGCTCCGGTTTCCCCCACAGTCCAAAGACATGCAGGTTAGGTTAACTGGTGACCCTAAAATTGACCGTAGGTGTGAGTGTGAATGGTTGTCTGTGTCTATGTGTCAGCCCTGTGATGACCTGGCGACTTGTCCAGGGTGTACCCCGCCTTTCGCCCATAGTCAGCTGGGATAGGCTCCAGCTTGCCTGCGACCCTGTAGAAGGATAAAGCGGCTAGAGATAATGAGATGAGATGAGATAAATAAATTGGGGGGGGGCAGAAGAAAAAGCTTCCCAGAAGAAGGGGAAATGCTATTCATTTATGTATTTATAACCAAAAATAAGATCTGTAATGGCTTCTACATGCTAAATGTAAATCCTGGTTCAGGTTGAAAAGATTCTGTTTTATTTTAAATGTTTTAATTCTTCCTGAAGCTCATGGGTTAAAATGGTCTTTATTGGTCATGGAGGCTCTTTGCAGTTTATTTCCTAAGACTCCTCTTAGGCTTTTTTTTTTCAGGATCCTAACCAGGTACCCACAGGGTAAGAGCAGATCTTGAATAAAATGCCCTTTCTGACCCTTCTATTTGAATGGACTACACTCCATAGACTACATAATCACAAATTTGCCCTTCCCTCCCTATTTTACCTACAGCTCAACCTCCAGCAACGGGTACAGGGACGCTGGTCATCAATCTAGGAGATCAGAATGATAATATACCACTGCTGGAGGTGAACAAAGTGGATATGTGTTTGTCAGACAAGGAAACCAGGACTAACATCACTGCTGTTGATCTGGATCTTCCACCATACAGTGCACCATTCCACTATGAGCTCCTGGGAGATGTCAAGGGAAAATGGAGAATCGAACCAAAACATGGTACACAGTTGACACCATCACTATTTTTCACTTAACATTGGGATAACAGTATACATGTAGCATGGTTTCATGGCTGAAAATTTGTAAGCCTTCTCATGAGCCAACTGATCAGGAAGTTCTATTTTGTGGACTTGAATAATATAATTTTTAATTAGTTAGCCATGCAATAGATTGGCAACCTGCCTAGGTTGTACCCTGCTGCTCACCTAAAGTCAGCTGGGATTGGCTCCAGTTTCCCCCACAACCCTGATAGATAAGTAATATTGATGGATGGACTTTTAATTAGCTTTGGCTAATAAGAATTATATTACAGGCATAGAGCAGACACTCTTATCTAGAGCAACAGGACCCTGACATACCCATAGCAGTGGGACGCAGTTGGGAGTGAGGTGCCTTGTTCAAGGACACTTCAGCCATTCATGCTGGTCCAGGGAATCAAACCAGCAACCTTGCAGACCCAAACCTGCTTTTCTAATCTTTAGGCCATGGCTTCCCCAAGAGTCAGTCCATATCCTTGACCAGATTACATTACATTACAGGCATTTAGCAGACACGCTTATTCAAAGCATCATACAACAAGCACACACACATACCCAGCACCTGGGTAGCAGTTGGGGGTTAAGTGCCTTGTGCAAGGGCACTTCAGCTATGAACTATCCTGCCAGACCAGGGAATCGAACCCTTTGGGCATAAGGCTGCTTCTCTAACATATTGGCCATGGCTGAAAGATTAGATGTGAGGATTCTAATTTACCTAGAATACCTTGACATCTTGGTGCTTCCCATTAATGCAAGAGATAAGAAATAGTTTAAAGCAATAACAAAAGGTTATTACCAGCTCAGCAAAGTAGCTAATTAGCACCTGTCACTCACAAAAATCAAGGAAACAGGAAAAAATGGAAAATAAGTGAAAAATGTGGAGGAAGGGTTATTTGTTTTTATTTCTTTTCTTGTTTGTTGCAGAGGTGCTTACACTCCCTTAGCAAAAAGAAGTTTATTCAAGTGTACTATGAGTATACTTATTTTTTACTAAAACTGCAGAAGTATACTTGAAGTTGACTTTTTATAAACTATATTTTATATACTTAAGAATAGTATAGTGAAGTATACTTGGCTTATACTGAAAAGTATAAATAAAAGTCTAAGACTAAGTACATTAATACTAAGATTTATACTTTAATACTAAAACGTATACTTTAGTATACTTTTCACGTTTTTCTGCCACAAAGTACTAATACTTAGTATATCTTGCTCCAAGTGCATAATAAGGTCAAGTCATTGACTCATGCTTAACATTTAATTTATACATTAATATAATATAATGCTGGAGTTTAAAACTTTACAGTATATAGTATGTGTGCTCAATTGCATTATCTTTATGTACCTTAAAATCATACACAAAAACAGAAAAACTTTTGACTTGACTTTATTGATCAATTTCTCCAGTAAGGAAGGACTTGATTTCATAGGTCTTTATTTTTGAAATGTTTGAAAATATATCAAACTTGTTTTCAACATTCTGTCTTGTGATTTTGTAAATGCATCACACTCTTGTGTACATACAGTATGAGTAAACTTTAAGAATACATTAAGGAGTATATTTCCAGTATAAAAAATAGTAAGCTACAAGTAATATGCCAAGCAAACTTAAAGTATAACAAGTGAACTAGTGAAATAACCAATGTTTATAACAGTATACTTAAAGTATACAATAATAAACTAAAAATAGGGACTTGAAGTATGTAACCAAGGGGTGTTGTGGCTTAGTCAACTAAAGCGCCATACCATAAATCTGGGGACCTGGGTTTGATTCCAACCCAAGGTAATTTCCTGATCCATTTCCTGTCTCTACACTGTCCTATCCATTAAAGGTGAAAAAAGCCCAAAAAAAGAAGTATATCGATAAGTGTACTTGTGGTATACTTTAAGCATGCAAGAGGGATATACCAAGTACATTGATAGTATATAGATGAGTGTACTTGTTGTATACTTTAAAGTGTACTTTTGCAAACTTAAAATGAACTTTAAAGTATACTTTTATAAACTTGAAATGTTCCAATTTAGTCCGAAAAAGTATTAAATTTGTATACTTTCTAGTACACTAAAAGTACATGGTCTGTAGTATACTTGCTATACTTATAATCATACTGAAGCATACTTAATAAAATGAACTTTAAGTATACTACTTCTTGCTAAGGGCTGCACTTACTGCCTACAGTTTCAAACAGGCTTGGAAATCTCAGCACATTTGCAACAGCTTGTAAGCCGAGAAATACACATTACTGAACTGTTTACACAACACAGTTGGGGTGCACATGTAAATTTGACCCCGTTTTTGTCCCAGATCCCTAATATTTGTCTGAGACAAGAAAAAAGTGCATTCAGCATAAAATAAAACATTAAAAGTGAAAACTTCTTAAACACCTCACTGGGAAACCACAGAAGCCAAGAAGTCAAGAAGCCTTTTATTTGTCACACGTACACTCAAGCACAGACTTGAGCACACAGTGAAATTTAACCTCTTCATTTAATCCGGTGTTTCTCAATCTATGGAGCGTGGACCGGTACCGGTCCGTGAGAAGATTACCGTCGGTCTGCAAGCCTGCCTCTGCACTAGTAGTCAGTATTATAATTTCAAACTACTGGTCACTGTCAATCAGATTATGTAGAAGAGCGATTGGCTGGCTCTGCTCTCAGTGCTTTTGTCACTGTGTGCCACGTAGCGTAAGTCCTGCCCCTCCATTCTAGAATGTTAAGCGTTCCTGCCCATGTGAAGTTGCACACTTGCACTTATTCATTCATTCTGTCCCAAGTCCAGTCATTTGCGCACACGCTTTATGAGAGCAATATCATGGCATGTTCAAAGCAAGCTACTCTTGACTCTTTCTTTGGAAAGCGCCCATCTGACAGTGTAGATACACAACAGGAGCCAGAGGCAAAAAAATATCGCCCATTCACTCGCAATTACGACCCTTCATACATACAATTCGGCTTTATTTCAAGTGATAGTTGTCCCCCGAAACCAATCTGTGTTATCTGCCAAACCATGCTAAGCAACGAAGCTATGAAGCCATCCAAATTACGCCAGCATTTGGAAACTAAACATTCGCATCTCAAGGATAAATCAGAGGATTTTTTCAGAAGAAAACGTGATGAATTGGCCACCCAAACTAAAGTGTTGAAAAGTAATTTGACCGAGAATGAAAAGCTAACAAAGGCATCATACATGATTTCACACCACATTTCCAAATGTCAGGCACCCTTCACAATTGGGGAGAAGCTAATTATGCCTTCGATTGTTACTGCTTGTAGTGAGGTGTTGGGTCCGGCTGCTGTAGCCAAAGTTAAAGAGATTCCTCTGTCAAATGACACGGTCTGTCGTCGAATTGACGATATGGCGGCAGACATCGAAATGCAAATTTTAGAAAGGGCGAAGTCATCTGACTGGTTTGCCATTCAATTGGATGAGGCCACGGATCTCTCTACCTTGGCTATGCTTCTGGTCTACATCAGATATGCTCATGAGGGCCGGTTTCATGAGGATTTTTTGTTTTGTAAGGTGCTTCCAGGGACCACAACCACTGGAGAAATATTCCGTATGCTTGATGGGTACATCTCTGGGCATGGGTTGATATGGGGGCGTTGCATCGGTGTCTGCACAGATGGGGCAGTGGCTATGACCGGCAGGCACAACGGAGTTGTTGCTCGGGTAAAAGCCGTTTCACCATCAGTGCAGGCAACGCACTGTGTTATTCATCGAGAGGTACTTGCCTCTAAACGCCTGTCCACAGAGCTTCATGAAGTTTTAAATCAAGTGGTCAAAATAGTGAAGTTCATTAAGGCCAATCCGACAAATTCCCATCTATTTACAGCTCTGTGTGATGAGATGGGAGATCATGTTCATCTGCTCTTGCACTCTGAGGTTCATTGGCTGTCACGGGGTAAAGCGGTGAACAGAGTATACGAGTTGAGGCATGAGGTTGAGGCATTCTTGACAAATAAACAGTCCAATCTTGCCGATCACCTGCGAGATCAGTCTTGGCTTATAAAGGTAGCTTATCTTTCTGACATGCTGGACCATTTCAATATGCTAAATCTGTCGATCCAAGGCCAAGCGTGTGACATTTTTCAAGCCAATGATAAAATCATGGCTTTCAAAAAGAAGCTCTCAGTCTGGACCAACAGAGTTAATAGAGGTGTGTTTGACACGTTTGGCTGTCTGTCGTCTCTGGCTGATGAAGGTGTGGATTTGGGGCAGGTGCCGGCAGTGATCGCGCAACACCTTACCGAAACACTGTGTCATTTTGATTCATATTTCCCCTCAAAATCCCGTCTCATGGAAAAGCAATGGGTAAGAGATCCGTTCACCAACCCAGAAACGAGCGCTCTGCCACCTGTGGTGCAGGATAAACTTCTGGAGCTTTCGTGCGATGCTGGTCTGCAGTCAAGATTTGGTCGACTTTCTCTGTCTGAATTCTGGCTGTCATGCTGCGATGAAGATCCCCAGCTGAGTAAGATGGCAGTGAAAACACTGATACCTTTCCCTTCAACATACCTCTGCGAGACCGCATTTTCACATTTGACAGCCACAAAGACAAAATACCCAAACAGGCTCAACTCAGAAAATGCTCAGAGTGGCCGTGTCACCCTGTCTTCCTCGTTTTGAGCTGTTAGTGGCAAGAAAGCAGGCACATCCTTCGCATTAGAATGCTGACTTTTCTTTTACCAAATCTCTGTGGGTGACTGGGCCTGTCATGTGAGGTTAAAAGTCAGCACGTAGCCTACATTCAGTTCTCTCTTCTTCATACTGGGACTGTGTAATCAGTCAGTATTAGGGCTACAGTGGGTCTTTAGGTTTCTCGGTTTGAGGTCCCATGTTTCTGGTAGACCTTTTTATAAGTGTGTGTATGTTATTGAGGCACTGTTTGGCAGTGCTTCAAGTTCAAAGGTGTAGTTTAAAAAAAAAATCTAAAACACAAAAGTAAAAAAAAAATATCTTGGTTTAATGGTTCTTGTGCAAATTGTAATAATAGGTTATTAATAATAATAATAATAATAATAATAATAATAATAATGGCATATCTTTGGACAGTTACTGGTCATTTGGCAATTTTCTACAATTCTGCCAATGTACTCCTGTTAGGTCTTATTTAGCCAAAATATTGTTATGCTGGTATAAGCCTGCTACTTGTACCGTAACCAGTACTACTAACATAATAATAATAATAATAATAATAATAATAATAATAATAATAATAAACTATGTATGTATGTATGTATGTATGTATGTATGTATGTATGTATGCATGTATGTATGTATCTATCTATCTATCTATCTATCTATCTATCTATGGAGGCGCACACGATGTGTGTGTGTGTGTCGGGGGTGGGCACACAGAGGCGTAGGCCTATGCAGGGCCTTGCAGCACCGAGGCCTAACATTACTGGGCCCCAGAGCAAAGAAGTTTGAGAAACCCTGATTTAATCCATCTGAAGCAGTGAACACACACATGCACACACAAATGAGCACTGAGCACACACACATACCCAGAGCAGTGGGCAGCTATGCTACAGCACCCGGGGAGCAATTGGGGGTTAGGGGCCTTGCTCAAGGGCACTTCAGCCCAAGCTTAGGCCATGGCTGCCCCATTTTAACCTAACTGCATGTCTTTGGACTGTGCAGGAAACCGGACCATCCGGAGGAAACCCACACAGACATGGGGAGAAAAAACTCCACACAGAAAGGCTCCTGTCTGCCACTGGGTTCGAACCCAGAACCTTCTTGCTGTGTGGCGACAGTGCTAATCACTACACCATCAAACAGAAAATCAAATCAAAAGACCACAATTTGCTTAAAATGGCTATAATAAAGCTACAGTAATCAAGTGTGTGAAAACAGCAGAGCCAGAATAAGCAAGCATGTGAGCTTTTTATTTGGACTCATGCCTTCAGCATGGTAATCAGTAAGTAAAATAAAACTTTCTCCAAAACAAATACACAAATTGGCAGCTTTCAGCTTGCTTGGCACTTTTTGTTCTACTCTTGGCAACACGCGTGCGCGCGCACACACACACACACACACACACACACAGATTGCTGCTCAGTGAAAGAAAAAGAGAGAGCCAGAAAGAGAGATCACATAAATATACAGTACCAGTCAAAAGTTTGGACACACTCACTCATTCAGAGTAATAAAAAAATGTGTCCAAACTTTTGACTGGTACTGTATGTGGGACAAAAACGATGAAGTGAGCCATGTTCATCATTATCCCTCTTCCTTGTCCCTAAAGACCTGACCTCCAGTGCAGCACAGTGGATAACCATGCCCTCATTGGCTTTTATACAGTATTTCACATTATACTGCACCCAGTGTTGTATAAGTACTGTGCATCAACCTGCAACGTGAAAACATTGAGGTTTTTAGGAAAATAAACCTGCGAGTCTTGAGTTTTATCACAGATAGAAAATGGTAGGGTCTTATTACGGGCACCTCCCTGAAAAATTAAAAGCTGCCTGAATAGGACCTTGTAAAATTTGAGATTACTGAGTCATACTTGGGTAAAATGGCTGAAGGATAAGACCTAGAGTGTACTCTACATTTCATCCTGCCTCTAATAAAACAAAGGAAAAGGTAAATTCACTCGAAAGGAAAGATTATACAACTGCAAATCAGAACAAGTTAGGACGGTATGTTGAAGTTAAAACTGAAAACAATGATTTGTAAATAATTTCTGACCTGCATTGCATTCAAAACAACACAGCAGTACATTATTTGATGTTTTACCTCATGATTTTTTTTCCCCCAAATAAACACTTATTTTGATTCTTGTAGCACATTTAAAAAAAAAAAAAATTAATGGGACAATAAAATATTTACCACTTTGTAATGTTGCCATTGCTTTTCACAACAATTAAAAAATGTTTACGGACTGAAGACACCAAGTGATGAAGTGTTTCAGGTGTTATTTTGTCCCATTCTTCCTGCAAACTGATGCATGAAGGTCTTAAGGTGTGTAATAGTATGAGGCTGTCACTGTCATATTTTTCATTTCAAAATTAACCACACATTCTCTATTGGGGACAAAGGGGACATGCCCTCTTCTTCCACAGCCATGCCTTTGTAATGTGTGCAGAATGTAGTTTTTCATTGCCTTGTTGAAATCTCCCTGGAAAAGATGTCATCTTGAGGGCAGCATATGTTGCTCCAAAACCCCAATGTACTTTTCTGCGTTAATGCTCCGTCACAAAAGTGTAAGTTACATTTGCCAAGGGCACTGACCCAACCCCATACCATGACAGACCCTGGTTTTTGGACTTGTTCCTGGTAACAGTCTATATGGTCCTTTGTCTCTTTGGTCCAGCGCACACAGTATTCATTTTGTACAAAAAAAAAAGACCCCTCCTAGAACTGCCACCTTATTGTGGTGGAGGGGTTTGTGTGCTTGAATGATCCTAGGAGCTATGTTGTCGGGGTCATTATGCCCCTGTCAGGGTTTCCCAAGGCAGACAGGTCCTAGGTGACAGGCCAGACTAAGAGCAGTTCACCAAAACCCCTATGGAGAAAAATCTGAGGACCGTGACGTCGCCCGGGATAACGCAGCCGGGGCCCCACCCTGGAGCCAGGCCCGGGGTTGGGGCTCGTATGCGAGCGCTTGGTGGCCGGGCCTTTGCCCATGGGGCCCGGCCGGGCTCAGCCTGAAGAGGTGACGTGGGCCCGACCTCCTGTGGGTTCACCACCCACAGAGGTAGCAGTAGGGGACTGGTGCAATGTGGATTGGGTGGCAGTCGAAGGCAGGGGCCTCGATGACCTGATTCCCGGACACAGCGGCTGGCTGTTGGGACATGGAATGTCACTTCGCGACTGCCATCCAACCCAGCTCCTCGAGAGGGGCTGGACTCTCCACTTCTCTGGAGTCGCCCGTGGTGAGCGGCGGCGGGCTGGTGTGGGCTTGCTTATAGCTCCCCAGCTCAGCCGTCATGTGTTGGAGTTTACCCCAGTGAACGAGAGGGTCGCCTCTCTGTGCCTTCGGATTGGGGAGAGGGCTCTTGCTGTTGTTTGTGCCTACGGGCCAAATAGCAGTATAGAGTATCCGGCCTTCTTGGAGTCCCTGGGAGAGTTACTGAGGAGTGCTCAGACTGGGGACTCCATTGTGCTGCTGGGGGACTTCAATGCTCACGTGGGCGATGACAGTGACACCTGGAGGGGCGTGGTTGGGAGGAACGGCCTCCCCGATCTGAACCCGAGTGGTGTTTTGTTATTGGACTTCTGTGCTAGTCACGGTTTGTCCATAACGAACACCATGTTCGAGCATAGGGGTGTCCATAAGTACACGTGGCACCAGGACACCTTAGGTCGGAGGTCGATGATCGACTTTGTAGTCGTTTCATCTGATCTCCGGCCCTATGTCTTGGACACTCGGGTGAAGAGAGGGGCTGAGCTGTCAACTGATCACCACCTGGTGGTGAGTTGGATCCGCTGGCGGAGGAGGAAGCTGGACAGACCTGGCAGGCCCAAACGTATGGTGAGGGTCTGCTGGGAACGTCTGGCCGAGCACTCTGTTGGGGAGGTCTTTAACTCCCACCTCCGGGAGAGCTTTTCCCAGCTTCCGAGGGAGGCGGGGGACATTGAGCCTGAGTGGACTATGTTCTCTACCTCCATTGTGGACGCAGCTTTTCGGAGCTGTGGCCGCAAGGTCTCCGGTGCCTGTTGTGGCGGCAATCCCCGAACCCGGTGGTGGACACCAGAAGTAAGGGATGCTGTCAAGCTGAAGAACGAGTCCTATCGGGCCATGTTAACCTCCAGGACTCCCGAGGCAGCTGACGGGTATCGGCAGGCCAGGCATGCTGCAGCTCGGGCAGTTGCGGAGGCAAAAACTCGGAACTGGGAGGAGTTCGGGGAGGCCATGGAGAAGGACTATCGGTCGGCCTCGAAGAAATTCTGGCAAACCATCTGGCGCCTCAGGAGGGGGAAGCAGTACTCTGCCAACACTTATTACAGTGCGGGTGGGGAGCTGTTGACCTCGACTGGGGACATTGTCGGGCGGTGGAAGGAATACTTTGAGGATCTCCTCAATCCTACCGTCATGTCTTCCACTGAGGAGACTGAGGCTGATGACTCAGAGGTGGACTCGTCCATTACCCAAGCCGAAGTCACTGAGGTGGTTTGCAAGCTCCTCGGTGGCAAGGCACCGGGGGTGGATGAGATCCGCCCTGAGTATCTCAAGTCTCTGGATGTTGTGGGGCTGTCTTGGTTGACACCCCTCTGCAACATCGCGTGGCGGTCAGGGACAGTGCCTCTGGAGTGGCAGACTGGGGTGGTGGTCCCTCTTTTTAAGAAAGGGGACCGGAGAGTGTGCTCCAATTATAGGGGAATCACACTTCTCAGCCTCCCGGGGAAGGTTTACTCCAGGGTACTGGAGAGGAGAATTCGACCGATAGTAGAACCTCGGATCCAGGAGGAACAATGCGGTTTTTGTCCTGGTCACGGAACACTGGACCAGCTCTATACCCTTCATAGGGTGCTCGAGGGTTCATGGGAGTTTGCCCAACCAGTCCACATGTGCTTTGTGGCTCTGGAGAAGGCATTCGACTGTGTCCCCCGTAGTATTCTGTGGGGGGTGCTTCGGGAGTATGGGGTTCGGGGCTCTTTGCTAAGGGCTGTCCGGTCCCTGTACGAACGGAGCAGGAGTCTGGTTCGCATTGCCGGCAGTAAGTCAGACCTGTTCCCAGTGCATGTTGGACTCCGGCAGGGCTGCCCTTTGTCACCGGTTCTGTTCATAATTTTTATGGACAGTATTTCTAGGCGCAGCCAGGGGCCAGAAGGAATCCTGTTTGGGAACCACAGGATTTCATCTCTGCTTTTTGCGGATGATGTTGTCCTGTTGGCTTCTTCAAACCAGGACCTTCAGCATGCACTGGGGCGGTTTGCAGTCGAGTGTGAAGCGGCTGGGATGAGAATCAGCACCTCCAAGTCCGAGGCCATGGTTCTCGATTGGAAAAGGATGGCTTGCCCTCTCCAGGTTGGTGGAGAAGTTCTGCCTCAAGTGGAGGAGTTTAAGTATCTCGGGATCTTGTTCACGAGTGAGGGAAGGATGGAGCGTGAGATCGACAGGCGGATCGGTGCAGCCTCCGCAGTGATGCGGTCGCTTTACCGGTCCGTCGTGGTGAAGAAGGAGCTGAGCCAAAAGGCGAAGCTTTCAATTTACCGGTTGATCTACGTTCCGACTCTCACCTATGGTCATGAGCTTTGGGTAATGACCGAAAGGACAAGATCGCGGATACAAGCGGTCAAAATGAGTTTCCTTCACAGGGTGGCTGGGCGCTCCCTTAGAGATAGGGTGAGAAGCACAGTCACTCGGGAGGAGCTCGGAGTAGAGCCGCTGCTGCTCCACATTGAGAGGAATCAGCTGAGGTGGCTCGGGCATCTTTTTCGGATGCCTCCTGGACGCCTCCCTCGGGAGGTGTTCCAGGCATGTCCCCCCGGGAGGAGGCCCCGGGGAAGACCCAGGACACGCTGGAGGGACTATGTCTCTCGGCTGGCCTGGGAACGCCTCGGTGTTCTTCCCGAGGAGCTGGCCGAGGTGTCTGGGGAAAGGGAAGTTTGGGCTTCCCTGCTTAGACTGCTGCCTCCATGACCCGGTCCCGGATAAAGCGGAAGAAGACGAGACGAGACAAAAAAAAAGAGAGCTGGAATACTGATTGATCTGACCTCACTCCATGTTTCCACTGTATGATGATCCATCCCAGATGTCTCTGGGCCCAGTGAAGTCAACAGCACTTCTAGACAGTTAATATACGTCTTTCTTTTTGCACAGTAAAGTTTTAACTGGCATTTGTGGATGTAAGTACATATTGTTGTGCCTGACTAAGGTTTGCCAAAGTAATCCCAAGCCCATGTGGTTCTATCAGCTATAGATGAATGATGGTTCTTGATGCAATGCCATCTGAGAGATCAGAGCTCATGGGAGTTCAGCTTAGGCTTGTGTCCTTGCTCTTTACACACTGAAATTCCTCCAGATTCCTAGAATAGTTTAACGATGATATGCACCATAGAGCATGAAATAGCGAAATCTCTTCATATCTTTATTTCAGATGACTGAATGCTTAGAGTCAACATTAGAATATACTTTAGATAATGTAGCTCAACATAAAAGAAAGATAATTAGAGAGAGAAAAAAGTACCCTGGTATAATGATTACCCATGCACTTTAAAGCAGACCACTCAAAAATTAGATAAAATGGGTTGTATTCCAATTACCATGGAAGGAGAGCCTCCTGAACTATAGAAAAGTTCTTAGTGCTGCTCAAGCAACATAGCTCTCCAATCTAATAGAAGATAACAAAAATAATCCTAGTTTCTTATTTAACACTCCATGAAAATTAAATCAGAATAATACCACCACAGAAGGATAAAGCGGCTAGAGATAATGAGATGAGATGAGATAATACCACCACAGAAGCATGCACATCTTCAATATACAATAACAATGAATTCATGACTTTTTTCAGTGGCAATAATGAAAATAGCAGCCAAAAAAATTTAAATTGTCAATTTAAAGCCAGACAATTTAAGTAACCCTGTAGTTAACAATATAACTGTATCAGATCAACACTTCGACTGTTTTACTCCCCTTAGAGAAATCGAACTTACTTCACTAATTTCATCAAAATCTTCAGCTTGTGTACTAGATCCCTCACCTATATGATTCTTCAAACAGCAAATACCAGAACCAGTCGAACATCTTCCAAAAATTATCAATTGTCCCATTAGCACTGCCTATATATTCAAATCATTTAAACTAGCAGTAATCAAACCTCTGATTAAAAAAAAAACTGACCTTGACCCCGTCAGCTTTCCAACTATAGACCAATATCAAACCACCCCTTTTTCTCCAAGATCCTACAACCCCGATTCCAAAGAAGTTGGGACAAAGTACAAATTGTAAATAAAAATGGAATGCAATAATTTACAAATCTCAAAAACTGATATTGTATTCACAATAGAACATAGACAACATATCAAATGTCGAAAGTGAGACATTTTGAAATTTCATGCCAAATATTGGCTCATTTGAAATTTCATGACAGAAACACATCTCAAAAAAGTTGGGACAGGGGCAATAAGAGGCTGGAAAAGTTAAAGGTACAAAAAAGGAACAGCTGGAGGACCAAATTGCAACTCATTAGGTCAATTGGCAATAGGCCATTAACATGACTGGGTATAAAAAGAGCATCTTGGAGTGGCAGCGGCTCTCAGAAGTAAAGATGGGAAGAGGATCACCAATCCCCCTAATTCTGCACCGACAAATAGTGGAGCAATATCAGAAAGGAGTTCGACAGTGTAAAATTGCAAAGAGTTTGAACATCATCATCTACAGTGCATAATATCATCAAAAGATTCAGAGAATCTGGAAGAATCTCTGTGCGTAAGGGTCAAGGCCGGAAAACCATACTGGGTGCCCGTGATCTTTGGGCCCTTAGACGGCACTGCATCACATACAGGCATGCTTCTGTATTGGAAATCACAAAATGGGCTCAGGAATATTTCCAGAGAATATTATCTGTGAACACAATTCACCGTGCCATCCGCCGTTGCCAGCTAAAACTCTATAGTTCAAAGAAGAAGCCGTATCTAAACACAATCCAGAAGCGCAGACGTCTTCTCTGGGCCAAGACTCATTTAAAATGGACTGTGGCAAAGTGGAAAACTGTTCTGTGGTCAGACGAATCAGAATTTGAAGTTTAATAAATATATTACGTTCATTATGTCTTCTTAAATCAAAATAATTAGTGTTTTCTTTTGTTTCATGTCTGAAACAAAAGAAAAAACTAATTATTTTAAAATTTGAAGTTCTTTATGGAAATCAGGGACGCCGTGTCATTCGGACTAAAGAGGAGAAGGACGACCCAAGTTGTTATCAGCGCTCAGTTCAGAAGCCTGCATCTCTGATGGTATGGGGTTGCATTAGTGCATGTGGCATGGGCAGCTTACACATCTGGAAAGACACCATCAATGCTGAAAGGTATATCCAGGTTCTATAGCAACATATGCTCCCATCCAGACGACGTCTCTTTCAGGGAACACCTTGCATTTTCCAACACGACAATGCCAAACCACATACTGCATCAATTACAGCATCATGGCTGCGTAGAAGAAGGGTCCGGGTACTGAACTGGCCAGCCTGCAGTCCAGATCTTTCACCCATAGAAAACATTGGGCGCATCATAAAACGGAAGATACGACAAAAAAGACCTAAGACAGTTGAGCAACTAGAATCCTACATTAGACAAGAATGGGTTAACATTCCTATCCCTAAACTTGAGCAACTTGTCTCCTCAGTCCCCAGACGTTTACAGACTGTTGTAAAGAGAAAAGGGGATGTCTCACAGTGGGAAACATGGCCTTGTCCCAACTTTTTTGAGATGTGGTTTTGTCATGAAATTTAAAATCACCTAAGTTTTCTCTTTAAATGATACATTTTCTCAGTTTAAACATTTGATATGTCATCTATGTTCTATTCTGAATAAAACATGGAATTTTGAAATGTGCACATCATTGCATTCCGTTTTTATTTACAATTTGTACTTTGTCCCAACTTTTTTGAAATTGGGGTTGTAGAAAAAGCTGTGGCACCGCAGTTATGCTCATATCTACATCGGAGCAACATCCATGAAATGTATCAGTCAGGATTTAGACCTCATCATAGCACAGAGACAGCACTGGTTAAAGTAGTAAATGGCCTGTTATAGGCCTCTGATCAGGGCTGTGTCTCGCTGCTTGTGTTGCTTGATCTTGGTGCAGCTTTTGACTCCACTGATCATACCATTCTCCTGGATAGACTAGAAAATGTTGTGGGAGTTAAAGGACTGACCCTCTCCTGGCTCAGCTCTTATTACCTGTTATTATCAGTTTGTTGATATAAATGCTGAATTTTCTAGACATACTGAGATAAAGTTTAAAAATAAATAAATAGCATTGTTGTTTCATATATTTTCAGTCGTTATTTTTCTGCAGGCCTGAAATGCAGGAATGGTTCTTGCTTTATTTGCATTTTTCATACCATCCCAACTCATTCTGATAGGGGTTGGACTTTACAATGCGAGAGCTCTATGATCAAGAGCTCACCAATCTTTTAGTTTGCTTTTTTAATATTTATGAAACACAATTTAACAGACAAATACTAGCTGTTTATTTATGCAAAGTTTAAGCCAGATTCTAAGGAATACTGGAAGAGAAACAAATTGTATTAGCATCATATTAAACAATTAATTACTGTTATTGTACAAAAATCAAAATGCTGAATTAGTGTGACATAATGAATATATATTCTCTGATCTCTCTGCAGGAACAACTGTGAACCTAATCCGAGAGAAAAACGTCTATTCAGGCCATTATGAATTTCAGGTTAAAATATCTGACAACCAGGGCATTGGATCAGTCCAAAACCTGTCCATCACTGTGTGTGACTGCATCATTGAACCCAACTGCCAGGGTCGCAGATATATGACTGCACGGCCGAGCCTTGGCGCCATTGGAATCATAATATTTGCTTTGTTGTTTCTGCTAGGTAAAGCTGAGATTCAGGGATATTCACATTATGCACAGGTGTAACTTTCACTGAAGAATTACAGAAATAAACACTGTGTTTTTCTTTTGAATTAAATAAATAATGAAATTATTGAAAATAATGAAGTGAATAGGGCATCCAAATAGACCTGTAGGATCAGCTGAAAAATAAAATCTTTCTCTTTATTAAACAATGAACTCTCTGAAGACCTGGAAGGGACACGGAGGGAAAAAAATGTACTTTTATGAGAGCTCACAAAACCTTTTTCATTGAGGTCAATGTACTTCCGGGTCAGTTCAGTGACATGGAAACCCTGATGGAAACCACAGTAATGGAGTGCACGCACCAGTGAATGAGGTTCATAGAATCTTGAGATTGGGCTCAAATTTAAAGACACTAAATCCATTTTTTAGATGTGTTTTTTTGTTTGTTTTCACAGCATTTGAGTTGAACACTAATGTGAATGCTAAGGTAGCCACTCAGTGGTTATAACCACAGTGACTTTAGCATCTGAGAAACAATCCCACAGGTACCATAAATGCTAATAATGCAGTGCAACTTTGAATATATTACAGCTAGTGCTAGTAAAATAGGAAACTCTAATGCTTTTAACACTGGGTAAACTCCATTTAGAGGTGTGGCAATGCTATTTCAGAAAAGTATGTGGCGCATAAACACCATTTACATGTGTTTAGCCTCCACTACAGCCCTGTTTCCATGTTGACCTCATAAAAGTGTATCTTTTTTTCAGTATGTTTTGTTTTTCCTCCATGTCCATTCTGGTGCTCTGTAGAACTCAATAATTATGATTGGATGAGTAAAATGTTTGATTAATGCTTATTAAATGATGGATTTTTTTTCTGCAGTAAGTTGTGTGAACACAACAACATACTGTTGTGTGTGTTTTTATTTTTCTTTGGGCAGCATTTCTTCTGATGGCTTTTTTGATATCCTGCAAGCAGAAGAAAATTATGATCCCAACTGATGATGTTCCTGATTGGTATCTTATTAAATCCAACACTGAGACACCTGGCACTGACTGCAAGGTTACTGAAAATACATTATAAATGTAATAATAATAAATTTTAAGCATTAATTTAAATGCATGGACAAATCTACACTATTGGTTACAATAAATACATACAAATGTACATCTTCAAAATTAATGGCTATAAATAACAAATATTATTCCTGTCAATGTTGTTGCATTAAACAGAAAAAAAAGTAAAAATGGCCATCCTGATTCATAATAAGTTGTGTCTGTGGAGTATAATCTGGTTCTGTTTATAACATTGTCGTAACTCTGTGCTACAAGTGTTAACACTTATCTTTTTCAAAAAGCTGCCAGCTAAAATAGCCCAAATGGACATGAGTGAGCACAGTGTGAAGACATTCAATTCTCTACGAGCTCAAAATGGAATTTCTTCACAGGAGTCGGTGCTTCACAATGTATGTGATACAATTAAACACAAATCTAGTACAACACAGTGCATTTTATTCTTCCGTATCATAAATAGGTGGCACGGTGGTGTAGTGGTTAGCGCTGTCGCCTCACAGCAAGAAGGTCCGGGTTCGAGCCCCGTGGCCGGCGAGGGCCTTTCTGTGTGGAGTTTGCATGTTCTCCCCGTGTCCGTGTGGGTTTCCTCCGGGTGCTCCGGTTTCCCCCACAGTCCAAAGACATGCAGGTTAGGTTAACTGGTGACTCTAAATTGAGCGTAGGTGTGAATGTGAGTGTGAATGGTTGTCTGTGTCTATGTGTCAGCCCTGTGATGACCTGGCGACTTGTCCAGGGTGAACCCCGCCTTTCACCCGTAGTCAGCTGGGATAGGCTCCAGCTCGCCTGCGACCCTGTAGAAGGATAAAGCGGCTAGAGATAATGAGATGAGATGAGTATCATAATGATGGCTACTTTGCTTGGCTTTGTATAGTTCTAAAATTTCTATTGTGAGTGATATTAGACAAAAAAGTCTAAAAAAAAATAGAATACTTTTTGATGTTTGTTGTCATTACACATCAAATACTTGACTTCTTAAATCTTTAAGGGGTGTTCGTGATTTTATGTTTTCACAAGTTTGGGAGCTGCGTTTAGCACAAAATGCTTTATGAATTATTCTTAATAATTTAATAATATTTTTAAACTCATAATTCGAAGCAATTTAGCCTCAAGATTCTTTGTAAATAGAGCCTCCACAATTTAGTTAGACTGGAACTTATGATGCGTGAACAGAAATTCACACAGGCACCGGTTTCCTAGAACTAATCAAGCCTGGCCATTTCTGTGATACACATCAGCTCACTGTTTTTCTTCATTTCCCTCCTGCAGGGTTTCTATCAAGGTTTTTCAGCATCCACTGAACAACAAATGATTAGGAGATCTCTCCAATGGGTAAATATAATTTTTTTTTAATGCCATGTCTGTTCATTTTCTCTTAGCAGAATATCTGAGGCTTGAATTGGTTCATATATGGCAGTGGTATTTGTGGCTGAGGCAATGAGGTGGAGATTGATAGTGTTATACACATAGTGTAAGTTCTGAATCAGTTTGAGTTGGAATAAACACATTGCAATAATATAAAACAGTTCATTTAATGCCTAATTCCATAGGAAATTAACACAAATTAGTTAGAATTGACATTGCAACTTTAACATTTACAAGCTGTGGATGAATTTTGCTATACTTATTGTACATAATATCTCAAGAAGACTCTCAAAACATTTTTAAATGTTTAAATGCATTGAAAGCATAGAATCTGCACTCACATCTTGATACAAATACCAAGTGGCTCCAGTTTATCATTGGAATTAAAATGCAGTTTTATCCTCTTGCAATGTACTTACAACAGTGCAGACTGTTAGCGTTTCTGAGCTGAACTTCTCTATGATCCGGGATCTTTCAGATTAAATTTCTTTGTTCACAGGTAAATTAGTTTCTTGACATTTGTTGTGCATGACCTGTGACCATGTGGCTGACCTATGCAGCTGTAGTTGTTATGATCCCCCTTCGACTTCAAAATACTTTTAAATGTCTTTTGGTAATAAAGTATCCATGATGACTGGCAACAATAAACATGATGTTTTTTATACTTGAGATGTAGCTGAAAGTATACTTCTATAAACTATAAAGGTAATATTAATTCAGCTGCAGCATAACTGCAAAACAGAACTATTAGGCAATATGTTCTTTTAAACTATAAACCATTTTGGGTAAGAATGCAGTGGTGTCTGGTTCACATGTGATAATATCTGCTGCTCGGCTAGTAGTGTCTGGTTTGCATGCAGTGAAATCCTGATAGTATCTGGTGAGCACTAAATATTTACCTAAAATTACACCATGTCCTTTAAATGGCTCTGTAGTTTTCCAGGATTTCCTAGTATTTAAATCTTAAAAATATAATAATAATAATAATAAGTATTATTATTATTATTATTATTATTATTATTATTATTATTATTATTATTATTATTCAAGAACTACAAGCAAACAGGGTTAGGGTTATGATGCAACAGTAAGATGCTAATATTTTCCAACATTCTAGAAAAGATTTGGCTATTCTGGCTAAATATTGTACTCTTTCATCCATATTATATGGTATCATACAAACCACATTTCCAGAAAAGTTTGAATATTTTCCAAAATGCAATAAAAACAAAAATCCGTGGTTTTGTTAATTCATGTGAACGTTTATTTAACTGACAACAGTACAAAGAAAAGATTTTCAATAGTTTTACTGACCAACTTGATCATATTTTTTAAATATAAATGGAATTAGAATTTGATGCCTGCAACACACTTAAAATAAGTTGGGACAGAGACAAAATAAGACTGAAAAGTTTAAAGGATATTCAAGTTACACTATTTTGAAAGATTACAGAATAAGCAAATTAATTAATAAGAGGTGAGGGTATTGTGATTGGGTACAAAAGGAGCATGCACCAAAGGCTCAGTCTTTGCAAGCAAGGTTGGGGCGTGGCTCACCCCTTTGTGCCAAAATCTAAGAAAGGTACAAAAAGCCAGCATCTGTGATGGTATGGGGGTGCATCAGTGCCCACGGCATGGGTGAGTTGCATGTGTGTGTGTGAAGGTACCATTGATGCAGAGGTGAATATTGTGAATCTAGAGAGACATATGTTGCCATCAAGGTGATGTCTCTTCCCAGGAAGGCCCTGCTTATTACTGTAGGACAATGCCAGGCCTCATTCTGCACAGGATACAAAAGCTTGACTTCACAGACACAGAGTGCATGTGCTTGACTGGCCTGCTGCCAGTCCAGATCTGTCTCCTATTGAGAATGTATGACACATCATTAAGAGGAGAATCAGACAACGGAGACCACAGACTGTCAAGCAGCTGAAGTCTTGTATCAAGCAAAAATGGACAAAAATTCCAATTGCAAAATTGCAACAATTAGTATCCTCAGTTCCCATACAACTAAAAAGTGTTATTCAAAGGAAAGGTGATGTACTGTAACAGAATGGTAATAATGCCTCTGTCTCAACTTTTTCTTGAGTGTGTTGTTGGCATCAAATTCTAACTTTGTTTATATTTACAAAATACAATTAAGTTGATAAGTAAAGCAATTTATTTATTTATTTATTTATTTATTTTTCAGTTAAATGAAGGTTCATGTGAATTAACAAATCGCAGAGTTTTGTTATTATTGCATTTTGGAAAATATCAAATTTTCTGGATTTTTTTTTATGTAAAGAGTCAGTGAACTCAATGATTTCTCATTTTTATGAATTAAAATGCAAACCATTTGTAGCTATATATATATATACATACAGGGAGTGCAGAATTATTAGGCAAGTTGTATTTTTGAGGATTAGTTTTATTATTGAAAAACAACTATGTTCTTGATGAACCCAAAAGACTCAAATATCAAAGCTGAGTATTTTTGGAAGTTGGAGTAGGGCTTTCTTAGTTTTAGCTATCTTAGGAGGATATCTGTGTGTGCAGGTGACTATAACTGTGCATAATTATTAGGCAACTTAACAAAAAACAAACATATACCCATTTCACTCATTTATTTTCACCAGGGAAACCAATATAACAACTCAACATTCACTAATATACATTGCTGGCATTCAAAAAAAAAAAAAACAAATCAGTGACTAATATAGCCGCCTTTCTTTACAAGGACACTCAAAAGCCTGCCATCCATGGATTCGGTCAGTGTTTTGATCTGTTTGCGATCAACATTGCGTGCAGCAGCAACCACAGCCTCCCAGACACTGTTCAGAGATGTGTACTGTTTCCCCTCCTTGTAGATCTCACATTTGATGAGGGACCACAGGTTTTCTATGGGGTTCAGATCAGGTGAACAAGGAGGCCACGTCATTAATCTTTCTTCCTTTAGACCCTTTCTGGCCAGCCATGCTGTGGAGTACTTGGATGCGTGTGATGGAGCATTGTCCTGCATGAAAATCATGTTTTTCTTGAAGGATGCTGACTTCTTCCTGTACCACTGCTTGAAGAAGGTGTCTTCCAAAAACTGACAATAGGACTGGGAGTTGAGCTTGACGCCATCCTCAACCCGAAAAGGTCCCACAAGCTCATCTTTGATGATACCAGCCCATACCAGTACCCCACCTCCACCTTGCTGGTGTCTGAGTCGGACTGGAGCTCTCTGCCCTTTGCTGATCCAGCCACGAGCCCATCCATCTGGCCCATCAAGACTCACTCTCATTTCATCTGTCCATAAGACCTTAGAAAAATCAGTCTTGTGATACTTCTTGGCCCAGTCTTGACGTTTCATCTTGTGTGTCTTGTTCAGTGGTGGTCGTTTTTCAGCCTATGTTACCTTGGCCGTGTCCCTGAGTATTGCACACCTTGTGCTTTTTGACACTCCAGTGATGTTGCAGCTCTGAAATATGGCAAAACTGGTGGCAAGTGGCATCTTGGCAGCTTCACGCTTGACTTTCCTCAGTTCACGGGCAGTTAGTTTGCACCTTTTTTTTCAACGCGCTTCTTGCGACCCTGTTGACTATTTTGAATGAAGCGCTTGATTGTTCGATGGTCACGCTTCAAAAGCTGGGCAATTTTAAGAGTGCTCCATCCCTTTGCAATATATGTCACTATTTTTTACTTTTCTGAGTCCGTCAAATCCCTCTTCTGACCCATTTTGCCAAAGGAAAGGAAGTTGCCTAATAATTTTGCACACCTGATATAGGGTGTTGATGTCATTAGACCACACCCCTTTTCATTACAGAGATGCACATCACCTGGTATGCTTAATTGGTAGGAGGCTTTCAAGCCTATGCAGCTTGGAGTAGGCCAACATGCATAGAGAGGGTAATGTGGTCAACATACTCATTTGCCTAATAATTCTGCACTCCCTGTGTGTATATATATATATATGGTGGTGTAGTGGTTAGCGCTGTCGCCTCACAATAAGAAGGTCCGGGTTCGAGCCCCGTGGCCGGCGAGGGCCTTTCTGTGTGGAGTTTGCATGTTCTCCCCGTGTCCGCGTGGGTTTCCTCCGGGTGCTCCGGTTTCCCCCACAGTCCAAAGACATGCAGGTTAGGTTAACTGGTGACTCTAAATTGAGCGTAGGTGTGAATGTGAGTGTGAATGGTTGTCTGTGTCTATGTGTCAGCCCTGTGATGACCTGGCGACTTGTCCAGGGTGAACCCCGCCTTTCGCCCGTAGTCAGCTGGGATAGGCTCCAGCTTGCCTGCGACCCTGTAGAAGGATAAAGCGGCTACAGATAATGATATATATATATATATATATATATATATATATATAATGTATGCAAAAGTCATTGTGTCAGTAGAGGTCAATAAAATCCTTTTAGCAGGACAAGTTCACTAAAGTTGTAAAGTTTATATTTCAGAGATTGGTATGTTTTTCAGTATTATGCAGATAGTAAAATCTGAACATAGCTGTTATGCTGGTATCTTTTCCTCATCCAGGACACAATGAGCAGAAAGTATGCAACTTACTCCTCAGATGTCTTTTCTCTGAGACAAAAACTGTCGATTCAGCTTGATCAGGTAATGCTGCACTAGTTTTACTTTTGTTTCATTTTATGTGATCTGACAACCCAATCTCATGAGAATAGCTCAGGTCAAGAAAAGTTAAACCGATCTAAATTTATTGAATAGCTAATAAGGTAAGAGGCGACAGAAGGGAATAGCATTCTCATCTGCATCAGTACAGAGAACAAAGTCTTATTTATTATATAATCAGTCGATTGTAAACTGGCCAGTCATTTACAGCATTATAGATGTTAATACTATCCCATGTTCATACTGGATTATGGGTGATATGCCCAGCCACTGAGTATAACACTGAATAAATACTTATGAGGAGGAAACAAAGTATTAGTAAGTTTTCATCTATGCTCTTGGTTCTCTAGCATTTCAGAAGGAGCAAAGAATGTTTCAACCACCAAAAACCTAGTCTTGTAAACAGCTTTAACTTTCCTGACTTAAATAAAATGTTGCATTTTAGACCCTAGATAATATATTTAAAGATGTACAGTGTTTTTTTGTGTGTGTGTTAATTATTATTTCAAGTTTCAAGTTTCAGATTTATTATCCTTTAAAAAGGAAATTTGGTGTGCAGAAGGTATTCAGAGAACATGAGTTAAGAAAGCATAGACATGGACATGGACCACACAGACACATTCATAAATATATTTACACACAAACACATTACTCAAATAGATATACCCACCAGCCCACCCCCCCACCCAACTCATAACTGTCACTGTTAGTTATTGCCACTAAACAATGACAATAACAATAACTACAGAAAAAAATAGGAGGAAAAAAAATTAGGTGTCCCTTAATGAATTAAGGGTCCTAATAGCCACTAAAATAAAAGAATCTCTGGCATGCCTTGTCCTTACAGCAGGAATTCCAAAACGGCGGCCTGAGGGGAGCAAACTAAATTCCCCAAAAAGTGGGTGGCTGGGGTATTTTAGAATTTGTTGTGCCTTACTCGTGACCCGTTTTACATACACATCTTGCAGCTGAGTAAGATGAACCCCAACCACCTTTGCTGCCACATTAACTAGCTTTGATAACCTGCCCTTACTGGTCAGTGGCAGACCACCATATCACACAACAATACAAAAGGACAAAACAGATTCAATAAAACTTTGATAAAATAAAGTCATCAAGGTCCTACACACATTAAAAGACTTCATCTTCCTTAAAAAGAAAAGCCGCTGTTGGGCCTTTTTACACATAGCATCAGTGTTACTCTCAAATGACAATTTGTTGTCAATAATGGTTCCCAAGTATCTGTATTCTGTGACATCAACAGTTTCGTTTTGAATAACAGTATGTGTAAAAGATTTCTGAGACCTGCGGAAATCAGTTATCATATCTTTGGTCTTGGCTACATTAATAGATAAATAAGACTCTTTACACCAAGCAATAAAATCATCAATTTATTTCATTAAATTAAAAGAAACAAAAGCTACAGCTGAAAATAACTTATTCCCAGTTTCTACTGGGCTTTGTCACACCCTTAAATTAATTTTAATCAGAAAACAAATAACGCTAATATAACAATGGTTGTTTTTTTTCCCCTCTCCAGCGTCTCATCCAGCTCCAGACTCAAGAGGATCTGTTCGATTATGAGCCGCACTGCTATGCAGATGAAGGAGAACACGAGACAAACCAAAACCTTGATCCTATCCCCATTCCTGAGATAGATTTCAGTCCAGACATCATTACAAATTTAGATTTACGATTCAAGAAACTAGCAACTGTGTGCAGGCCTGATCTGTCACAGTTTGAATAAAAACCTGAACACTAATAATCAGGGGTTTTTTTTTTTGCTCACCCTTTGAGAGAACCTTGTGATTTTGGCGTATGCTTACATGACACTGAGATTTGCAGGTAATCCTGATTTAGCGTGCCTTCCTCATGTATGGGCAGATGGACAATGTGATTGTGTTCTGCTATGTTACTTGCAGGAACAGGGCTGGAGAGAGAAAATATTTAGAGAGAAAATAAAACTGATGTGGGTTTACATGGTGCTCTGCATTGGGAATGGGTGGAAATAGTTGAGCTTAAGCAAAAAGGACTTTATTACAAAAAAAAACATCTTTCAAAAAATGTAAATCACCTTTCAAAACTCATTCAAATGAGAATGTATAAAATGAGTTCTCTTCATGCCAAATTCATCTAATTGTACTTTATTTCCATGAAATTGGAAACCCTGGAAATGTTTCCCAACAAAAACCAACAGTCTTTTTCTTTTTATCCACTTTTGCTTTTGGGGTTCAGTTGCAAAAACTAGTGAAATGAACCACTAGGTTTCCTTCAGCTGAACTACCCATATGCATTTTTTAATCTACCCTTAGGGGAGCAGCTTTATTCCAAGTTCAGGTTACTACCTGTGTAGAGTTTCATATGTTATTCTTGTGTCTATGAGGATTTCTTCCATGTTGTCCAGCTTTGTTCCACCTCCTAAAAACACCTCGTGTGTGTGTGTGTATTGATGTCCCACCCAGGGTGGATACCTGCCTTGCTTCTGGTGTTTCTGGTATAGGCTGTGGATCCACTGAGGACACAGCACTTACTGAGGATAAATGAATGCTTAATAATGAATGAAAAAAATGGGAGCAATATTTTTGAAAGCTGTTTTAGAGTCGCTAATTTTGGGTGCAGTTATAATGGGTTTTGTAAAGTTCTGCATTAGGAGTTGGTAGAAGATTTTAAACTCAAAGTACTCATGGTCTTGGGAAATACAAATAATTTACTTGAAGAGGTTTTTTTTTTGGGGGGGGGGTATCATATATTCTAGGGGTGTAATGCAATACCACTATCTGTGTAATGACTTGAAAATCTGCGTCTGTATTCAGATTTGAACCATTGTCAGAATGTTCTGTGGAGCTGGGGCATGGTGCTGCTGTGAGTCAAAATGGGATTTTTTCAGCAACATTTCATTAAAATTTCCTGTGATTTTTATTTTTTTCTGGGAAGCTTTACTTTTACTAACAATTGAGACCATTTATATTTAAGAACAATGAAAAAGGCACAATAAATGTACACTTTTCTAAGACCCAGCAGAAATATGTTGTAATGTGCACAGTGTATGATCTGTGTGGGCTATAGGAGCACTGGATCTAAAAATAAAAGCTTTTCTGTTATGAATTTCAGCCCAGTTTGTGTAAATATATGATATAAATATAGTTTAATTGTGGATCTCAGTAAGGCAGCGTTTAGGTCAGTTTACTGGAGCAAACCACTGACAATAGACCAAAAAAGTGAGCCTCATAATTGTAGCTATATATTTGAATAAATCTACAACAGATGACAGAATTAATTAATGCTTTAAATTGTGTTTATGATAATGGATGTAATTTTTGTTTGTCCTGTGACCTTTATAAACCTGCATGACTCGCACACCTTTTTTCTTTCTTTAGTGAAATCTCTTTTCTCAACCAGATGCTCTGTGAACCTTTTTGGCAAGTGTCCTATTTAAACAATAAGTACTGTTATTTTATAATTTTAAGTCATGCTTATTTTCATGGACTTTTGTCCACCATTGACAAGAAGCATTAAGATGACTCAGTGATACAGACACATACATTCACAAAACTAATCCAAGAGAGTTCCATTTTGAAATCATTCCCTGGGATCCTTGAGCCCTCAACTGCTCAGCTGTGTTTAAATTGGGAAAATAAAAGGGAATATACAATATGACTAATTTCATAACACAGGTGCTTTCATTCGGCTCATTGTACCGACCACTCAACATTACCACACTGTCGAGAATTCATGTGAAACCTGCAGCATAGTGACACCCACATTCCACATTCATCCCTTTACAGCACGTATGGACTTGCATCTCACAATGCTGAAATTCTCTTGAAATCACCAACGACCCACTGTGAAGCAAGCACTTCGGGAAATGCAGTGGGTATTGACGTTTAGTGTGAATCAGTGACTGACTCCAAACCCAAAAAATAGAACATCCAATCAGAGAGACCTACAACTATGTTGAAAAAAGAAAGCTCAGTGGAGTGCAAAAACAAGAGCATAGAGATTAAGATGTCTTATCTTCCTTAACGTTATGCATTTTGATATTTTGAAAACAGATATATGAAAAATATTTACTCAATTTAATACATTAACACCTTGGCCTAATAGGGCAGAGAGTTGAATAGTTTCTGTTTGACATTGTTTCTTAGAAATATGCATCAAAACCCAGGTTATTGGTATTAATCACTGGAATAGATCCATTCATCCACCCATTATCCATAACCACTTATCCTGTGCAGGGCTGCAGGCAAGCTGAAGCCTATCCCAGCTGACTATGGGCGACAGGCAGGGTACACCCTGGACAAGTTGACAGGTCATTGCAGGGCTAACACATAGAGAGAAACAACCATTAACACTTACATTCACATCTACGGTCAATTTAGAGCCACCACTTAAGGCCAATTTATGCTGACAACCCAGTCCTCGCAGACGGTGTCGCAGACAGTGTCTGCGTAGCCCCCCCACGTTCGCAGACGCTCTGCGTGCACCTCCCAAAAATTGTGACCACCGCAGAAGCCTGGCAGACAAGAGGGCTCTGATTGGTCCACTCTACCCGCTGTACACGCACTTCCGCTTCCCTACTTTCACGGTTTGTTTTGTTTTCACGACCGGCATTTTTAAAAACACGAGCGAAGATGGAGCAGCATGAAGAGCAGTTGATTGAGGAAGTGAGGAAGTACGTGCATCTATACGACTCCAGTCCTAGTCATTATAAAAAAAAAAAGTTCTAGTCATTAAGTAACCGGAGGATAAACACTCCACTAACCACACCCACCAACTACTCCTAGCGACTTCGCACCCCCTTGCGTTGTGCCGGTGAATAACATTGCGCACGCCTATTCCCCCGCTCAACAATAAATTACAACTGTCTGCGAAAAGCCATCTGCGAAAGCCTTGTCGGAAGAGCATGCAGAGGCCTTTAGTCTAACCTGCATGTCTTTGGACTGTGGGGAAAAACTGAGCACCTGGAGTAAACCCACACAGACACGGGGAGAACATGCAAACTCCACACAGAAAGGCCTCCATTGTCCACTGGGCTCAAACCTAGAACCTTCTTGCTGTGAGGCAACAGTGCTAACTGCTACACCACCATGCCACCTGGAATAGATAATATGTTTAAAAATGTATAGCCTTACGTATAAATTACTATTGCCAGTAAATTGCTCCCAAATGCTGAGCTTGATCCCTCTGTCATCACATATGGAAAATTAACTTTTGGAAATGACTTCCTAAAGTACAGGAATCATATTGCCAAGCCTGTAACTTGTTGCTGAACTGAACACAATAGATTCATATGAAGATTCCAGTAGGAGATGGTGAAAGCAAAAATGAACACTGAGGTATCACAGCTAGCAGCAGCAGTTGCTGTTGACACCACAGTGTGTGTTGACATAAAACATAACAGGAAATACATGCAGGTTGGGGGATGTGGTTACCGAGAACTGTACTGGTGAGTAAAATATGTCTTGGTATATACTGGAGAAAAAGCTATAATGTTGATCTTGACTACAGCATAAATTAGTCTATGATTCCCATTATTTAAATTAGACTAATCATCTAATTATTTAAATATTAATAATTGAAGCCAATACTTTATAATCCTAGAATCCTATTTAATACTGTAGCAAAATTAACCAGGAATAAGTCCACTATCAACACATGCACACCTGCAGTATGTAGTAGCAACGACTTCATGAATTTTTTTAATGACAAAATTGAGAATATCCGACAAAAAATTCAAACTACTAATTTAAGGTTAGACAATGAAAGTGACCTTGTAGTTAACAATATAACTGTATCAGATCATCAGTTAGAATGTTTTACTCCCCTAAAAGAAACTGAATTACTTTCATTAATCTCTACATCAAAAGCCTCAACTTGTGTACTTGATCCCTTACCGACACATCTATTCAAACAGATAATGCCTGAAGTAATTGAACCACTTCTAAAAATAATAAATTCTTCTCTTATGATTGGCTATGTACCCAAATCCTTTAAACTAGTAGTTATCAAACCCCTGATTAAAAAACATGACCTTGATCCCTGTCAGCTGTCCAATTATCGGCCAATATCAAACCTCCCCTTTATCTCCAAGATCCTTGAAAAAGCTGTGGCACAGCAGTTATGCTCATATTTACATAGGAATAACATCCATGAAATGTATCAGTCAGGAGTTAGACCTCATCATAGCACAGAGACAGCACTGGTTAAAGTAGTAAATGACCTACTGTTGGTGTCTGATCAGGGCTGTGTCTCGCTACTTGTGTTGCTTGACCTTAGTGCAGCATTTGATACCATGGATCATTCCATTCTTCTGGATAGACTAGAAAATGTTGTGGGAGTTAAGGGAATGGCCCTCTCCTGGCTCAGGTCTTATCTAACTGATCGTTATCAGTATGTTGATATAAATGGTGATATTTCTAGACGTACCGAGGTAAAGTTTGGTGTTCCACAAGGTTCTGTCTTGGGTCCACTGCTTTTTTCTCTATATATGTTACCTCTGGGCTATATTATTCGTAAACATTGTATTAGTTTCCACTGTTATGCTGATGACACACAGTTGTATGTCTCTGCAAAACCTGATGAGAGACACCAGCTTAATAGAATTGAGGAATGTGTTAAGGATATTAGACACTGGATGCTTATTAATTTCCTTCTGCTTAACTCTGACAAGACTGAAGTACTTGTGCTAGGACCACATACAGCTAGAAGTAAGTTTTCTGATTACACAGTAACTCTGGATGGCCTTTCTGTTTCTTCACATGCAGCTGTAAAAGACCTCGGAGTGATTATTGACCCCAGTCTTTTATTCGAAACTCACATTGATAACATCACCCGGATAGCTTTCTTTCATCTCAGAAATATTGCAAAGATAAGAAATTTAATGTCATTGCATGATGCAGAAAAACTAGTCCATGCTTTCGTTACCTCCAGGTTGGATTATTGTAAAGCCTTACTGTATGGATGTTCCAATAAGTGCATAAACAAGCTCCAGTTAGTTCAAAATGCCGCAGCAAGAGTCCTTACTAGAACTAGAAAATATGACCACATCACGCCTGTCTTATCCACACTGCATTGGCTCCCAATCAAATTTCGTATTGATTATAAAATACTACTATTGACCTTTAAAGCACTAAATGGTCTCGCACCACAGTACCTGAGTGAACTTCTGCTCCTCTATGACCTGCCATGCCTACTTAGATCAAAAGGTGCAGGCTATCTGCTGGTACCTTGTATAGTGAAGGCTACATCAGGGGGCAGAGCCTTTTCTTACAAAGCCCCACTGTTATGGAACAGCCTTCCAAGTAATGTTCGGGAATCAGACACAGTCTCAGCATTTAAGTCTAGGCTGAAAACATATCTGTTTAGTCAAGCCTTTTGTTAATGGTGTTTATGAGGTAAAGGAGTAGATCTGGAGGGTCCTCAGACATAGAGTGTTTTGGTAAACTGGGATGTATGGATGCTGTCAGTCCCCACTCGCTTGCTCACTCGAGTTTGTTGACGGTGTAGTGGCTGCTGCTTTATGTCCCGGGGCTCCCTCATGCCTGTATTACCTTCTGGCTCTCTCCTTTTAGTTATGCTGTCATAGTTAGTTGCTGGAGTCCCTGCTTGTACTCGGTGCAATATGTATACTGTTCCTACTTATTCAGGTGACATTGGGCATACCTAACCACCTGTGTTTTCTTTCCCTCCCCCCACCCCAAATCTGTCCCTCTGAGTTACATGGAGTCAACAGGAAATCTTTTGGTGGAGACGGTGGAGACCTCGACTGGCTATCATAGCCTGCAGGGAATCGGCCGTCAGACATTCTGTCGCATGTCCCAGACCCGGTGAAATGTAACTGAATTGTCTTGGCCAGCCCTAAGGGTCCCATCTGCATCTCATCATTGCTGAGGAGTGTGCTCCCATCACCCAATCAAGCATCCAGCCAGAGCAGGTCATGATATATTTTACCATATTAACATGCCATTGTTGTGTGTTATGCCTGATGTAAAGACTCTCGTCTCTGCGAGTCTACCACACAGATTTAATACTTGTCATTTTTAGGGCATACCTAACAACGTGTTTTCTTTCTCTCCCCCCCCATCTGTCCCTCTGAGTTACATGTTGATCCTGGGATTGAGATGCTGGCCTCTTCTGCCCCTCGGACCTGCTTGATCCATCCTGGTGCCCTGTGTCTGGTCGGAGTTTTATCGCCCCACTCCTGTGAAGGATGGCCCCATGAGGACAGTTGAGGGTTATACCTGTTAAAACTGTTAATATTATAGTCAGGCTGTCTGTTGTTGCCCAAATGAGGATGGGTTCCCTTTTGAGTCTGGTTCCTCTCGAGGTTTCTTCCTCATGTCGTCTGAGGGAGTTTTTCCTTGCCACCGTCGCCACAGGCTTGCTCATTGGGGATAGATTAGGGATAAAATTAGCTCATGTTTTAAGTCGTTCAAATTCTGTAAAGCTGCTTTGCGACAATGTTTATTGTTCAAAGCGCTGTACAAATAAACTTGATTTGATACTTTCCATAATATTTATTTCTGTCTGATATTACACTTTTATTCCTGATCCTAAAGAACCTAAACCAGTTACACTGTTTCAAATGTTCAAAATAATTTTGTAAACAGCATGCTTTTGTATTTTAATTTATTTATTCATTCAGTATTTATTCATGTTAGCATTACTCATTCAGCTTTCAGAGTAGGAAATTAAAGAAACACATTATTGTGACTGGCATTCATTTCAATTCATTAACTGAAGTCAATAAGCTTATTAGTGGAGCTCCTCTTTTTTCCTCTGTGCATGGAGCAGAGCCCCATACTTAATAGAATATGGTAATGCATCGACCTGATTTTTGAGAGCTTGATTGTACGACATCTGTCCTCACATATGAACGTATACCACCACAAGGAACCCAATCATAAGTGCAAGGCAGCATATCTCATTAACACTTGGCAACCAGAAAATTAAATTTGTATCTTTATTGACATAACATAGATGGGTTTTATCCAGTGGTATTTTTAATTTGCTTTAATAATAATAATAATAATAATAATAATAATAATAATAATAATAATGTACGCTTATTTGCGAACACCTCATTCATCTCTCCTCATTATCTCTAATAATGAGTGAGAGATTTGCGAACACATTTTACAGAAAATATTCATGACAGTTTAATATAAAAGTAGTTAAAACAATTTTATTAGTCCACTAGCATGTTAGACAATTGACAGTTTCTGTAATGTAGGAGCAGTAGACAGATGTACACTCAATGGCCACTATAATAGGACCATGTTCTTAATTCTAAAGGCCCGGTCCCACTGGCCGATGGACACAAAACGTATGCAAAAAGGACACAGCGGACGAGCAAAATTTCGGGGGTGGCTCTATCCGTTTTCATCCGCTCCAGAAATGGACAAAATTGGCGAAAACAGAACGGAAAAGAACGGACGTGGGTAGTATATAGCGGGGATGTTAAACGCATGTTCATAGGACGCCTAGCGGATGAAAGCGGATGGAAGTGGATGACAGCTCCGAAGGGGTTACCGGTGATAACTGAGAAGCGGACGCATAGCAGAAAGAGCGGATGCATAGCGGGTGAAGGGGATGCATCACGTACGCCTAACGGAAACAAAGGGGATGTTGCGCGGATGTATATCGGATGCAGACCGTTCACTGCGCTAGGTGTCCTTCTACATACTCTAGACATACTCCAGACATCCTAAATATACGAGATACATCCCAGATATAAACGCTTTGTCCGTTTTGAATACTTTATATACGAGATGCATACGCTTACATCCTTTCTATTTCCGTGCTACTAACGATGAATAGACGTTTCATGTACCTTATCTTTCCTCCCTCTTTCCGTTTTCAGCTGCAGCGGATGTGAGTTGCGAGGATGCCCAGAGGATGCAGAGAGGATACAGCAGACGTTTAACGGATGATAACGGACATAGAACGTTTGTTGCTCGTATATGTTGCGGATTTACATCGTACACGGCGGAAAGTTCATCCGTTCTAAAAGTTTTGTGCAGCTCAAAACTTTTTGCGCGGATGAAATCACAGTGGACGGATGCTCGATGGATAGAGCGTATGAAGCACGTATGCAATGAGTACACAACGGATGCATAGCGTTTTCCAACGGATGGCAAAGATTTTTTTTACGTTTTACATCCTCTTTGCATCCATAAGTGCAGTGGGACCGGGCCTTAAGATCCCTGTTCTTGGCTGCAGGAGTGGAACCCAATGTGTTCTTCTGCTGTTGGATGCTGAGATGCTTTTCTGCTCACCACTGTTGTAAATAGTGATTATATGAGTTACTATATCCTTCCTGGCAGCTCAAACCAATCTGTCCATTTCCCTCTGACCTCTCTTATCAACAAGGTGTTTGTTTCCACCCACAGAACTGTCACTCATTCAAAGTTTTTTTTTTCCCTCCCCACACCACTCTCTGTAAACTCTAGAGACTGTTGTGTGTGAAAACCCCAGGAGGTCAGCAGTTTCTGAAATACTCAAACCAGTCCATCTGGATCAAACCAACACCCATACCACAGTGAGAGAAAGTCACACTTTGAGATCACAATTTTTCCCATTCTGATGTCTGAATTGAACATTAACTGAAGCACTCGATTTGTATCTGCATGATTTTATGCATTGTGCTGCTGTCAATTGGCAGATTGGCAGATTAGATAACTGCATAAAGCAGTGGGTGTATGGGTGTACCTAATAAGGTGGTCAGTGAGTGTAAGTGCAGGAAAAGTTTTATTGAAACATGCTAGCAAACACATCCAAAATGGATTCAAAGACAGAGTTGAACTAGATAGAACTCGATGCCAACGGCGTCGATGGGGATGCCTCTGCCTGGTGGACTACATGCCTTATTAAGTTGTGATTTGGGGATGGACATTTGACCTCACAGTAATCTTGACCTGTTTAAATTACTTGTATTAGCCTTGGAGGTATTGTGTTCACAAGGTTTTTGGACAGACATTTGACCTCACAGTGACCTTGACCTTAGACCATTTGATCTCAAAAGCTAATCAGTTTATCTTTGTCCCCACATGCACAAATGGTGAAAGTTTGGTGAAATTCCGTTCATCTGCCTTGGAGATATTGTGTTCACAATGTTTTTGGACAGACATTTAACCTCACAGTGACCTTGACCTTAGACCTTTTGATCTCAAAATCTAATCAGTTCATGTTTGTCCCAAAGCACACAAATGGTGAAAGTTTGGTGA
Source organism: Neoarius graeffei (assembly GCF_027579695.1). NCBI lineage: Eukaryota > Metazoa > Chordata > Actinopteri > Siluriformes > Ariidae > Neoarius > Neoarius graeffei. Next base: position 82,403,418 of record NC_083581.1, on the reverse strand, counting down.
AATTCCTTTCATTAGCTTTTGAGATATCGCGTTCACAAGGTTTTGGGACGGACGCACGCACGCACGGACGCACGCACGGACAGACGCACGGACAGATGGACAACCCAAAAACATAATGCCTCCTGCACCTTACAGTGGCAGAGGCATAAAAATAGGCAGTGGTTGAGTGAGGCACAGACAGTGTATCAGAGGGAATACAAAGCTCACAGTCCGAAAACACAAACACGGTCAAAACCAGAAAAGCAATACAAAATACAAGGCTTTTTGCAAAGTTTCTGTGTTACTGAGAGTCCTTATATGTATGCACTATGAGCTCTAATCAGTAACAGATACATGCTAATTAACACGTTTTACGGTGTGGCTGCGCTCTTAGATCCACTGTACGTGGCTATGAAAAATGTAACCAGACAACTTTTTGAGATATCAAGTTTGATATGTGATCATGACTCTATAGTAGTGCTGTAAAGTGAAAGTGCTGGTTCACTGCTGTCCACCAGGCACCCAGCAGAGTCACACCATTATAAATGTTATGGTGTTGCTTCTTGCACATGGCATACAGTGTCAAAGAAATGAAAAAATATGTATCATAACTGATGTGTATCTCATTGTTGGTCTCACTGTCACAAGACAATGCACTGATTTATTGAGGTGAAAAACACGACACAACACAATTCGATGATCCATATGCTATAATATTCTATTCAGGTTATTCAGGCAAATACACAAGCCCTTACAAATATGTTTGTCAGGAGCTCCGCTTTTCAGTGCTGTCTGAATAAATATATTACTCATTTAGTTATCTTCAGTAAGCTCTTTTCTTTGGCAGAGTGAGTTACAATGGATTTGGAGCCAATCCTGGGAACAGTGAGTATTAAGGTGAAAATTTTTTTTGCAATATTATTCACAAATAAAAATCGTAAAAAGTCTCTTTGGGTAAGTATCACCTCCAGTTCTGTGAAACCCCTGAACTTTATCCCATTGTGGTAGGATGAAGCGCAATGGAGGTGAGAATGGGGGCATGGCATTAATTTAGCCATCAGTGCAGTTGGCCTTTTTAAGGCACAGGTGTCGTGATTGCAGCTCACGTTTGTGTGGAGATGGGTAGGCTGGCTGTGTTTGTCCAGGTATGCTGGATGTTCGTCAAGGGCTCCTACGCTTGAAAGTGGGCCTTGAGATTCGGGGTTAATATTTTCGAGTTTGAGGCTGTGTTGTGTGGGACGACTATAGTGCTTCCTGGTCGTAAGCTCAAAACGCACCACCACAGAAACTTGTTGGCTGCTGCTTTGCTGCTTCGCTGTTGCCGCTTTGCTGTTTTGATTCGGCTTGCTACATATGTTGCATGCGGTTGCTGCTTTCTACTGCCATCTTCTGCTACTTGGCTTAACGTTTCTAAACTACCTTTATGGGTTTTAATTTAAGGCCGCTGTTCTCCACTTTTCCTGTGGGCCATTGTATGGCGGCTTCGTGTGCTTGTGGTATGTTTGGTGTCTACGTTGTGTGTGCATGGTGACGTGTCTCCTACTTGTGTGAGGGTGAATGGTGTCGTCTGTGTCTTGTATTAACTGTGCTGTGCTTGAGTGTTGGTTTGTTTGTCTGTATGTCTGCTTGTTTGTTCTGTGTTTGTTTGTATTGTGTTGTCCGATAAGTCCATTTTGATATTGGATAATTTGTTTGTTTGTTTTTTTTTTATTTGATATTGCACTGTAACCTCTCAGTACTGGCTTGGGTAATTACATCTAAGGGGGAGACAAGTGTACTGGCTTACATGCATATCTTGTTTTTTGTTGGCTGTGGGTTATTTTCATTTGGGTGTCTTTTGTAACAGGTCTTATTGAGTGTGCATTTATTATTTGGGTTTGTATTTTTTTATTTGGCTTTTGCTGTAGAGTGCTGTGATTATTTTGTTTGGTTTGTGGAGTTAGGGGGACTGAGCCTATGTTGCATTGCTACACTGCTGCCTCTTGAGGCCCAATTCATACAAGTTATACTGGAGTTACAGTTGCATGTATTAAATATATTTTTATATTGAAATGAATTCTTAATAAAGTGTTGCATTTGAGGAATCGTGCATCTGCTACATTCATTTAGTTGAATGGCCTGCTCTGTGAAGGAACACTACAGATTAATTTAAGGGTGATTCACTTGGACTGAAGTAGCTTCAGTTAGGGGCTAAATTCTAGTCATTTGGGTCTGTCTCACCATATTGATATCCCTCATTTAAATATTATAGACTATTTTGTCAAGATTAATGGTATATAATCCCAATTACGACCATTTCTGTTTCAGATTCTAACACAACATCGAAAAGTTCAAGGAGGTGAATACTTATGCAAGGCACTTGATTGAACTTGATTATTGTATTTACTGTATGTCCTAAATTTTACCACTTATTTCTCTGGTAGCTACCTATGTATGTAAATATACAGTCATGACTCAGCCAATAATGTAGCAGCAGCACAATGCAATAGATCAGTTAGCATTCAATAGGTTGAGCTGATAGGGTTAAAGTAGCCACCACAACCCCAGTTAAGGTTCACATCAAACATCAGAATAAGGAAAATGTGTGATCTTGGGTGACTTCAACCACGGGCCTGATTGTGAAAACAAGTTACTTTCTGATTTAACAACATTTATCTTGCCAAATTTTCATTTGCATTTCATAAATATATTTATCATGAATTATTTTAATCAGAAATAATGTTTAATATGCGTCTAAATCTGAAAGCTATATCTTTGAATTTGTCTCAGGGATAAAACAACTGATCCCCCCCCAAAAAAAAAAAAAACAGATATGGTTCTGTTTATAACATTTTCATACAAGTGTTGATAACACTTATCTTTTTCAAAAAGTTGCCAGCTAAAATAACCCAAATGGAAATGAGTGAGAACATCATGTTTAATGCAATGCCACTAACTGTATCTGTATAATAATTTAAATATCTGCATCAGTATTCAGATCTGAACCACTGTCAGAATGTGTTATGGAGCTGGGACACAGTGTCCTATTTAAACAATAAGCACTATTTTATAATTTTAAGTCATGCATATTTTCATGGACTTTTGTCCACCATTGACAAGAAGCATTAAGATGACTCAGTGATACAGACACATACATTCACAAAAATAATCCAAGAGAGTTCCATTTTGAAATCATTCCCTGGGATCCTTGAGCCCTCAACTGCTCAGCTGTGTTTAAATTGGGAAAATAAAAGGGAATATACAATATGACTAATTTCATAACACAGGTGCTTTCATTCGGCTCATTGTACCGACCACTCAACATTACCACACTGTCGAGAATTCATGTGAAACCTGCAGCATAGTGACACCCACATTCCACATTCATCCCTTTACAGCATGTATGGACTTGCATCTCACAATGCTGAAATTCTCTTGAAATCACCAATGACCCACTGTGAAGCAAGCACTTCGGGAAATGCAGTGGGTATTGACGTTTAGTGTGAATCAGTGACTGACTCCAAACCCAAAAAATAGAACGTCCAATCAGAGAGACCTACAACTCATCTCATCTCATTATCTGTAGCCGCTTTATCTTGTTCTACAGGGTCGCAGGCAAGCTGGAGCCTATCCCAGCTGACTACGGGTGAAAGGCGGGGTTCACCCTGGACAAGTCACCAGGTCATCACAGGGCTGACACATAGACACAGACAACCATTCACACTCACATTCACACCTACGCTCAATTTAGAGTCACCAGTTAACCTAACCTGCATGTCTTTGGACTGTGGGGGAAACCAGAGCACCCGGAGGAAACCCACGCGGACATGGGGAGAACATGCAAACTCCGCACAGAAAGCCCCTCACCGGCCATGGGGCTCGAACCCGGACCTTCTTGCTGTGAGGCGACAGCACTAAGACCTACAACTATGTTGAAAAAAGAAAGATCAGTGGAGTGCAAAAACAAGAGCATAGAGATTAAGATGTCTTATCTTCCTTAACGTTATGCATTTTGATATTTTGAAAACAGATATATGAAAAATATTTACTCAATTTAATACATTAACACCTTGGCCTAATAGGGCAGAGAGTTGAATAGTTTCTGTTTGACATTGTTTCTTAGAAACATGCATCAAAACCCAGGTTATTGGTATTAATCACTGGAATAGATCCATTCATCCACCCATTATCCATAACCACTTATCCTGTGCAGGGCTGCAGGCAAGCTGAAGCCTATCCCAGCTGACTATGGGCGACAGGCGGGGTACACCCTGGACAAGTTGACAGGTCATTGCAGGGCTGACACAGAGAGAAACAACCATTAACACTTACATTCACATCTACGGTCAATTTAGAGCCACCACTTAGTCTAACCTGCATGTCTTTGGACTGTGGGGAAAAACTGAGCACCTGGAGGAAACCCACACAGACACAAATGGAAATGAGTGAGAACATCATGTTTAATGCAGTGCCACTAACTGCATAATGATTTAAATATCTGCATCAGTATTCAGATCTGAACCACTGTCAGAACGTGTTATGCAGCTGGGACACAGTGTTGCTGTGAAAAATGAACAATAAATGTACACATTTCTAAGACCCCAGCAGAAATACAGTGGTGCTTGAAAGTTTGTGAACCCTTTAGTATTTTCTATATTTCTGCATAAATATGACCTAAAACATCATCAGATTTTCACACAAGTCCTAAACGTAGATAAAGAGAACTCAGTTAAACAAATGAGACAAAAAATATTTTACTTGGTCATTTATTTATTGAGGAAAATGATCCAATATTACATATCTGTGAGTGGCAAAAGTATGTGAACCTTTGCTTTCAGTATCTGGTGTGACCCCCTTCTGCAACTAAACATTTCTGGTAACTGTTGATCAGTCCTGAACACCAGCATGGAGGAAATTTAGCCCATTCCTCCATACAGAACAGCTTCAACTCTGGGATGTTGGTGGGTTTCCTCACATGAACTGCTCGCTTCAGGTCCTTCCACAACATTTCGATTGGATTAAGGTCAGGACTTTGACTTGGCCATTCCAAAACATTAACTTTATTCTTCTTTAACCATTCTTTGGTAGAATGACTTGTGTGCTTAGGGTCGTTGTCTTGCTGCATGACCCACCTTCTCTTGAGATTCAGTTCATGGACAGATTTCCTGACATTTTCCTTTAGAATTTGATGGTATAATTCAGAAATCATTGTTCCATCAATGATGGCAAGCTGTCCTGGCCCAGATGCAGCAAAACACGCCCAAACCATGATAATACCACCACCATGTTTCACAGATGGGATAAGATTCTTATGCTGGAATGCAGTGTTTTTCTTTCTCCAATCATAATGCTTCTCATTTAAAATCAAAAAGTTCTATTTTGGTCTCATCCATCCACAAAACATTTTTCCAGTAGCCTTCTGGCTTGTCCACATGATCTTTAGCAAACTGCAGATGAGCAGCAATATTCTTTTTGGAGAGCAGTGGCTTTCTCCTTGCAACCTTGCCATGCACACTGTTGTTGTTCAGTGTTCTCCTGATGGTGGGCTCATGAATATTAACATTAGCCAATGTGAAAGAGACCTTCAGTTGCTTAGAAGTTACACTGGTGTCCTTTGTGACCTCACAGACCATTCCACGCCTTGCTCTTGGAGTGATCTTTGTTGGTCAACCTCTCCTGGAGAGGGTAACAATGGCCTTGAATTTCCTATATTTGTACACAATCTGTCTGTTAGGGTTATAGGGACCTGGAGGCAAGGGGTTTGATTTGGGAGACATGGAAAGTTGGGTGAATATGGCACATGGTTACAGGCAGAGACAATCTTACAGAGCAGGGATTAATTACCTTGGAGATGGGGAAGGGCCCTATGAACCTGGGAGCCAATTTGCTGGAGACCGTCAAGTCAAGTTTATTTGTATAGCACTTTAACAATAAACATTGTCACAAAGCAGCTTTACAGAATTAGAACGACTTAAAACATGAGCTAATTTTGTCCCTAATCTATCCCCAATGAGCAAGCCTGTGGCAACGGTGGCAAGGAAAAACTCCCTCAGATGACATGAGGAAGAAACCTCAAGAGGAACCAGACTCAAAAGGGAACCCATCCTCATTTAGGCAACAACAGACAGCATGACTATAACATTAACAGTTTTAACAGGTATAACCCTCAACTGTCCTCATGGGGCCATCCTTCACAGGAGCGATGCGATAAAACTCCAACCAGACACAGGGTACCAGGATGGATCAAGCAGGTCCGAGGGGCAGAAGAGGCCAGCATCTCAATCCCAGGACCAACATGTAACTCAGAGGGACAGATGGGGGGGGGGGGAGAAAACACAGGTTGTTAGGTATGCCCTAAAAATGACACAAGTATTAAATCTGTGTGGCAGGCTCGCAGAGACGAGAGTCTTGACATCAGGCATAATACACAACAATGGCATGTTAATATGGTTAAAAATATCATTACCTGCTCTGGCTGGATGCTTGATTGGGTGATGGGAGCACACTCCTCAGCAATGATGAGATGCAGATGGGACCCTTAGGGCTGGCCAAGACAATTCAGTTACATTTCACCAGGTCTGGGACATGCGACAGAATGTCTGATGGCCAATTCCCTGCAGGCTATGATAGCCAGTTGAGGTCTCCACCCTCTCCACCAAAAGATTTCCTGTTGACTCCATGTAACTCAGAGGGACAGATTGGGGGTGGGAAGAAAATGCAGGTTGTTAGGTATGCCCAATGTCACCTGAATAAGTAGGAACAGTATACATATTGCACTGAGTACAAGCAGGGACTCCGGCAACTAACTATGACAGCATAACTAAAAGGAGAGAGCCCACAGGCATGAGGGAGCCCCAGGACATAAAGCAGCCAACCACTACACCATCAACAAACTCGAGTGAGCAAGCAAGTGGGGACTGACAGCATCCATACATCCCAGTTTACCAAAACACTCTATGTCTGAGGACCCTCTAGATCTACACCTTTACCTCATAAACACCATTAACAAAAGGCTTGACTAAACAGATATGTTTTCAGCCTAGACTTAAATGCTGCAACTGTCTGATTCCCGAACATTACTTGGAAGGCTGTTCCATAACTGTGGAGCTTTGTAAGAAAAGGCTCTGCCCCCTGATGTAGCCTTCACTATACGAGGTACCAGCAGATAGCCTGCACCTTTTGATCTAAGTAGGCATGGCAGGTCATAGAGGAGCAGAAGTTCACTCAGGTACTGTGGTGCAAGACCATTTAGTGCTTTAAAGGTCAATAGTAGTATTTTATAATCAATATGAAATTTGATTGGGAGCCAATGCAGTGTGGATAAGACAGGGGTGATGTGGTCATATTTTCTAGTTCTAGTAAGGACTCTTGCTGCTGCATTTTGAACTAACTGGAGCTTGTTTATGCACTTATTGGAACATCCAGACAGTAAGGCATTACAATAATCCAACCTGGAGGTAACGAAAGCATGGACTAGTTTTTCCATGTCATGTAATGGCATTAAATTTCTTATCTTTGCAATATTTCTGAGATGAAAGAAAGCTATCCGGGTGATGTTATCAATGTGAGTTTTGAATGAAAGACTGGGGTCAATAATCACTCTGAGGTCTTTTACTGCTGCACGTGAAGAAACAGAAAGGCCATCCAGAGTCACTGTGTAATCAGAAAACTTACTTCTAGCTGTATGTGGTCCTAGCACAAGTACTTCAGTCTTGTCAGAGTTAAGCAGAAGGAAGTTAATAAGCATCCAGTGTCTAATGTCCTTCACACATTCCTCAATTCTATTAAGCTGGTGTCTCTCATCAGGTTTTGCAGAGACATACAACTATGTGTCATCAGCATAACAGTGGAAACTAATACAATGTTTACGAATAATATCACCCAGCGGTAACATATATAGAGAAAAAAGCAGTGGACCCAAGACAGAACCTTATGGAACACCAAACTTTACCTCAGTATGTCTAGAAATATCACCATTTATATCAACATACTGATAACGATCAGTTAAAGACCTGAGCCAGGAGAGGGCCATTCCCTTAACTCCCACAACATTTTCTAGTCTATCCAGAAGAATGGAATGATCCATGGTATCAAATGCTGCACTAAGGTCAAGCAACACAAGTAGTGAGATGCAGCCCTGATCAGATGCCAACAGTAGGTCGTTTACTACTTTAACCAGTGCGTTCTCTGTGCTATGATGAGGTCTAAATCCTGACTGATACATTTCATGGATGTTATTCCTATGTAAATATGAGCATAACTGCTGAGCCACAGCTTTTTCAAGGATCTTGAAGATAAAGGGGAGGTTTGATATTGGCCGATAATTGGACAGCTGACAGGGATCAAGGTCAGGTTTTTTAATCAGGGGTTTGATAACTGCTAGTTTAAAGGATTTGGGTACATAGCCAATCGTAAGAGAAAAAATTATTATTTTTAGATGTGGTTCGATTACTTCAGTTATTATCTGTTTGAATAGACATGTAGGTAAGGGATCTAGTACACAAGTTGAGGCTTTTGATGCAGAGATTAATGAAAGTAATTCAGTTTCTTTAAGGGGAGTAAAACATTCTAACTGATGATCTGATACAGTTATATTGTTAACTACAGGGTCACTTACATTGTCTGACCTTAAATTAGTAGTTTGAATTTTTTGTCGGATATTTTCAATTTTGTCATTAAAAAAATTCATGAAGTCGTTGCTACTACATACTGCAGGTGTGCATGTGTCTATAGTGGACTTATTCCTGGTTAATTTTGCTACAGTATTAAATAGGAATCTAGGATTATTTTTGTTATCTTCTATTAGGGAGGAGAGATATGTTGATCTCGTAGCACTAAGAGCTTTTCTATACTTCAGGAAGCTCTCCTTCCACGCTAATTTGAACACTACCAATTTTGTTTGATGACATTTACATTCCAATTTTCGAGTGGTCTGTTTAATGTGCCAGTATCATCATTATACCAGGGTGCTAATTTTTTGTCTCTGACCATTTTCCTTTTTAGAGGAGCTACATTATCTTAGGTATGGCGGAATGTTGACTCTAAGCATCAGTTGCCTGATCAAGTTCTGCAGGGGCCGACAGTGACCCAATCAAAGTTGATAACTCTGGGAGATCATTTATAAAGCTCTGTGCAGTAGTTGACATGAATGTACGTTTAATACAGTAGCATGGTGAGGTGCATATATTATTACTCAGACACAGTTTGAATGAGATGAGTAATGATCTGAGATAACTTCAGACTGTGGAAGTATGACTATATTGTCTATGTTTAATCTCAATGTTAGTATTAGATCAAGGGTGTGACCACCATTATGGGTCAGTCCTATGGCATTCTGATTAATCCCTTCTGAATCTAAGATGGACACAAACACTGTTTTTAAAGGGTCTTCTGGGTTATCGAAGTGAATATTAAAATCTCTGACAACTAAAGCTTTGTCTAAGGAAATAACCAGATCTGAGATAAAATCTGCAAATTCAGAAAGAAACTCAGAATATGGCCCCGGGGGCCTGTAAATAATAAGCAATGGAATTAACTGGCTAGACTTATTTTTTGAAGCTACATACATTATATGAGTATGAAGAACTTCAAATCTATTAAATTTATAACCAGGTTTTTGTGTTACACCTAGATAATCATTATAAATAACCACAACGCCTCCTCCTCTGCCAGTTTGATGAGGCTGGTGTATATAACTGTATCCAGGAGGACTCGCTTCATTTAATGTTATATATTCATTTGGCTTAATCCATGTTTCAGTTAAACAAAGTACATTAAACTCCTGATCAGTAATGAGTTCATTAACCATTAGTGCTTTAGATGTAAGAGATCTAATATTTAATAGCCCCACCTTTAGATCAAAGGTGCTGGCAGCAGCTGTACAGTCAGTATGATCTAATTTTATATTGATTAGGTTACTGGAAAAACTCTGAAAATTTCTACCTTTTTGTTGAGCTCGGGGAACAGACACAGTCTCGATGTAGTGGACCCTGAGTGATGACTCTGTGCAGCTAGCAGACAGTCAGTTTAGCCTGTTCGTCTGCTCCCTGGCCTTGGCTCTGGATTGTCAGAAATTAACTAGGCCTGTTCTGAGACTATGACCTATGCTGCAGGAAATGAGAGTAGCACCTTCCCGAGTGGGATGGATACCGTCCCGCCCTAACAGCCCAGCAGTGCCCTCAAAATTGGCCCAATTATCTATAAAGCCCACACTGTTTTCAGAGCACCACCTGGACAGTCAGCAGTTCAGCGACCATAACCTACTGTAAGCTACATCGCCACGCCGCATTGGGATGGGGCCAGAGCATACTACAGCATCGGACATCGCCTTCGCTAATTTAAACACCTCTACAAAGTTACTCTTAGTAACCTCAGACTGACGAAGGTGTATATCATTAGCTCCTGCATGGCTAACTATCTTTGAGAACCTGTGCTTGCCTAGGACCCTAAGATTACCTGCTATGTCCGGCACCCTGGCTCCCGGTATACACCTGACTAAAGCTGCTGGTGCCCCTAAAGGCTGAGCTAATTTCATGTGCCATATGATAGAGTCCCCTATAACCAGAGCTCTTTCAGGTTTCTTAGTGGATGCATCACTAAGGTGAGCAAACCTGTTCGACACTTGATGCGGAGAGGAGTGGTGCTCCCGTGGGCGAGCCTCAGCGGTAGCTTTGGCTCGACACTTATGCAGCCGAGCCGTCACCTATTCGCCCCTCTGTAAGGGCTCTAATGCCGGAGTTGGGGGATTACTAACTCCACCTAGGGCATCCAGACTTTCCCCTACAGAAACTACACTGTTCTCATGCTCACTAACCTTCTCTAAAGCCTGGACACACGCTTCTAGCACTGTAATCTTCTCCGTCAGAGAGCGAACTAATCTGCACTTATCACAAATAAAGCTAATAAAGCTATCGCTAGTGACGGAGGAAGAGTGACTAAACATCCTGCACTTAGCACACTGAACAGGCTGAAGGTGTGCCATGATGAAAAGATTCACATACCCTTAATTGAAGATCTGTTTATATTAAAGCAGATCCGATGTGGATGGCCTCCGCTTGTGGTCTTTACACAGGAGGAGAGAAAAAGAAAGCTTCTGGTCTCGGCGTTCTTCCGAAAAAAGAAAGAGAGAGAAAGAAAAAAAAATGGAAAACGGAAAGCGAAAGTGAAAAGTACAAAAAGGAAAGCTACAGTACAATAAAAATGAAGAGGATACTGGAAAATTATTTGTAGAAAAAAGTTTAAAAAAAAAAAGGATTAGTAATTAATGCCAGCACTCGCAGGAAAAAAGGACTCGGCGCAAACAACTCAGGAACCAGGAAGTGCATAGCCAACCAGGAAGTGAGGGGCAGGTGGCGAGGGAAGAGCATTACCCGCTGCCCCACCCAATAGATGGGAGCTGCCGAGCGGTGTTTGTCTGCTTGCTCTTTAAACATCTTGACAGAACGTAGGCACTTTTTCCTGGTTAATGCCCACATTCTCCTTCAGTGGCGCACAAACACCTGGGCAGATGGTATGGTAACTTCTTCTTCTTGGACGGAGAAGAGTGGTGGCTGGTAACCCAGAGAGCACTGGAAGGGGGAAACACAAGGTGGGTAAGGAGTTGTGAGCATACTCTATCCAAGGAAGGGTCTTGCTCCAGGAGGCAGCATCCTTGGACACCATGCACCTGAGGGCCACTTCCAGCTCTTGGTTGGCCTGTTCCACCTGTCCATTGGTCTGAGGGTGGAAACCTGAAGACAGACTGCAAGAAGCACCAATGAGTTTACAGAAAGCTCTCCAGAATTGGGCAGAGAACTGGGGCCCTCGGTCTGACACGATGTCTGAGGGGAGTCCGTGTAGTTGAAAAACATGGAGCATCAGCAATTCAGCAGTCTCTTTGGTGGTGGGAAGCTTGGGCAGAGGGATAAAATGATCAGCTTTAGAAAAATGGTCGACAACAGTGAGGATACAAGTATTGCCACCTGAATTCGGGAGTCCTGTGATGAAATCCAGGGCTATGTGTGACCAGGGCCGGTGAGGAACAGGAAGGGGTCTCAGCAGGCCAGCAGGTGGTCTGTTGCCAGTCTTGTTCCTGGCGCAGATGTCGCAAGCTGCCACAAACCTCTGGACATCCTCCTTGATGGATGGCCACCAAAATCATTGTCGGATGAGTGCTGGAGTCCAGGCTGATCCTGGGTGCCACACCATTCTGGAGCCATGACCCCACTGCAACACCTGTGCCTGCACAGAAAAAGGAACAAAAAGATGGTTAGGAGGTGCATTACTGGACCCTGGGTCCTGCTCATGGGCCTTCTGGACCAGGGTTTCCACCTCTAACAGAGCGGCCCCCACCAGGCACTGTGGAGGAAGGATGGTCTCAGGGGAGGTCGATTCCTCCTGGAGGGGAGAGAACATTCTGGACAAGACATCGGGCTTACCATTCTTAGAGCCTGGGTGGAAGGAAAGTGTGAACTTGAAGTGAGAAAAGAAGAGAGACCATCAGACCTGGCGAGAATTGAGGCACTTGGCAGTCCTGAGGTATTCGAGGTTCTTGTGATCTGTCCATATGATGAAGGGAAGGTCTGACCCCTCCAACCAATGTCTCCATTCTTCCAAGGTCAGTTTCATAGCCAACAGTTCCCTATTGCCAACATTGTAGTTTCTCTCAGAGGGGGAAAGCTGACGAGAGAAAAAGGAGCAAGGATGAAGCTTGTTGTCACTAACCGATCTTTGGGACAATATGGCTCTGACCCCTGACTCTGAAGCATTGACCTCAACCACAAACTGTTGGGACGGATCTGGAATGGTGAGTATGGGTGCTGACATGAACTTTTGTTTGAGCTCAGAGAATGCCTTCTTGGCCCCTTCCCCCCAGCTGAAAGGGACCTTGGTGGAAATTAAAGCTGTGAGGGGCCCAGCTACCGTACTAAAGTTCCTGCTGAATCGCCTGTAGAAATTTGCAAACTCAAGAAATCGCTGGAGTTCTCGCCGAGAGGATGGGGTGGGCCAGTCAGCAACTACCTTGAGTTTCAGGGGGTCCATCTGAATCTGTGCAGGGGAGATAATGAAACCCAGAAAGGAGACAGAGCTTCTATGGAACTCACATTTTTCAGCCTTAACAAAGAGTTTATTTTCCAGGAGTCATTGAAGGACCTGCCTGATATGGATGCAGTGTTCATCAAGGGAGTGGGGAAAAAATCAATATATCGTCCAGATAAACAAAAACAAAAAGGTTAAGGTAGTCCCTCAGGACATCATTAACGAGGGCCTGGAAAACTGCGGGAGCATTAATCAGGCCAAATGGGACCATGAGATATTCTTAGTGGCCCGTGGGGGTGTTGAATGCTGTCGTCCATTCGTTCCCTTCCCTGATCCTCATGAGGCGGTACGCATTGCACAGGTCTAGCTTGGTGAAAATCTGGGCTCCCTGGAGTAACTCAAACACCGTAGTCATGAGAGGTAGGGGGTAATGGTTCTTGATGGTGATGTCATTTAGCCCCCGGTAATCAATGCAAGGGCACAAGGATTTGTCCTTCTCCACAAAAAAAAGAATCCTGCCCCTGCAGGAGAAGAGGAGGGATGAATAATTCCAGCTGCTAAAGACTCAGTGATGTATTTATCCATGGCTTGCCTTTCAGAAGGAGAGAGAGAGTAAAGTCACCCCTTAGGTGGTGCAGTCCCAGGGAGAAGGTCAATTCTAGTCATAGGGCCTATGGGGAGGAGGGAAACAGCTTGAAGCTTGCTGAACACAGGTTTTAAGTTATTATACTCAGGATGCATGTTAGAGAGGTCAGGATATTCACCACTGGTGGGCTGGAGCAGCTTGGCGTAAGGGAGGGCAGATCTCAGGCATGACGATAAACAGAACTGACTCCATCCTAAAATGGTGTTGTTAGTCCAGTTGACATGGGGGTTATGTAGAGTTAGCCAGGGCAGACCAAGAACTATGGGCACATGGGGATTGCTCATGATGAAAAACTGGATGGATTCAGAGTGATTGCCTGAAATTCTTAAGGCCGGGGCTGTTTTGTGGGTGATAGTGGTCAGACCAGTACTGTTAAGGGTCAGGACAGTGAAGGACGTGTTCAGAGCCAGTAGTGGAATCCCTAGGCACTTGGCGGTGGTCGAGCAGATCAGGTTTCTGTCAGCCCCTGAATCAATGAGTGCCTGGAGGTTGTGGGGCTGGTTGCCATGGATGATGACCACTGGGAGTAGTGGTCGATCAATAGGGGGTTGATTCTGGACATTGCCCACCAGGGCCGCTAAACTCACTGGTGGGCTCTTCCTTTTAAAGGGCAAGATTGGCAGAAATACCCCAGCTGTCTGCAATAAAAACATGCCCTCATATCACGATGGTGCTGTCGTTCTTCAGGTGAGATGCGGACTCAGTCTACCTGCATTGGCTCAGCGGAAGGAATGGGAGGCTGAGGGGGAGCAAGACTAGTCAGAGTTCTTTCTTTCACCAGCTGTCTGATCCAGGAGTCAATATGACTGGCGAGGTCCATGAAACCGGGGAGATCAGGTGGCAGTTCTCATGAGACCAGTTCATCCTTGATGGAGTCTGACAGCCCGTTCAAAAATGCGTCAAACAAGGCATTCTCATTCCAGCCACAAGATGCCGCAAAAGTGCGAAACCCAATTGCATAATCAAATGTGGACTGGGGACCCTGCCGCAGTCCCATAATTTCTCTTGCTGCCTCTCTGCCAGGCAGAGAGTGGTCAAAGGTTCGCCTCATCTCCTCTGTGAAATTCTTGAAGCTGGTGCAGCATGGTGCATTGGCATCCCACATAGCTGTTCCCCACTCCCTAGCTTTGCCAGTGAGGAGAGTGATGGTGTAGGCCACTCTGAAACGCTCTGCAGAGAAGGCCAGTGGTTGAAGCTCAAAGGTTAGTGAGCACCGAGATAAAAATGATTGGCAGGTACGTGGTTCTCTGTCGTATGGCTGTGGGGCAGGAAGTCTTGGCTTTCTGAAGAGGGCTGGAGCAGGAGCTGGAGGAGCGGTAGGCAGAGGGGGTTGTGTAGGAGCAGATGTTACTTGAAGCTGTTGTAGCTGAGTGGCAAGAAGATTGAGAGTGTTAGAGATGGTGACAAGATTTTGGTTCACCTGTTGGATGTCCTGTTGGTGGGTCCCAAGGAGAGCTCTCTGTTTTTGCACTGCTACTCTTAGCTGGGCGAAATCTGCTGGGTCCATCTTGGCCAGACTGTGCTGTCAGAAATGGCGAGCTGAGGTGAAGTGAGGACCAAAAGCAGACTCAGAACAGGCAGTGTACAGAAAATAACTTCTTTAATGAAGTTGAGGGCAGAGGTACAATAGGGCTCAGGCAAGAATCAATGGTCAAAGAACAGGCCAAAAGGTCAAAACACAGAAGAGCAGGCAGGCACGGTCAGGGATAAAAACAGGACAGAAAAATCTTCACAAAAACTGAAGAAAACAGGGACAAGGGGAAACCCAGGCAGAGGAAGCAAAAACACAATCCAGAAGAACAGGCAGGTAAAACAGAGGCAAAAACTGGACAGAAAACTAGACCAAAAAACAGGGAACAATACAGGCAGGGGGAATCGAGAAGTTACAATACCAAAGGGCTGTAGCGAGGTGAGGAAAGTCTGCAAGAGACAGTCTGGCAACCGGAGTAGCTCCAAACAGCTTAAGTAGCTTAAGAAGGCCCTAGCTGATGGGAGAGGAGTGGTAGCAGGTGTGGGAGTGCCGCTTCAGGGAAAATGGCCTACAGCAGGGCAGGACTGAATTCCTGTCCCAGATCCGGCCTGGAGCTGGCATGGGAGTCCTACAAACTCAGCCAGGGATGGACTGGACCGGACTGTGACAGATCCATCCATCTGTTTATCTCTTTAGGCAAACTCCTGAGACTTAGAACCTGCTAACTAACATGATTATATTTTTATAATGAAGTGTGACACCAACTATGGTTTTATGGTATGTCAATGCTTTAACACTGTGTGAAACAAAACCATGTTGAAATAATTCATATTAAATTAATCTAAATGAAATCCAATATTAAATAAACTGTTGCATTATTATTAACTGAAATAAGTAGGAACAATAATGCATGGCACACATTCAGATTATTTATTATGTGTCAGGGTGTAGGCACTTATGGATGCAGACACAGGGGGGAGAGAGGGTGCTTCACAAACAGTAGTCCAGATCCAAATCTCAAAGCATAAGATGAAGTCAGGGTTATGTGTGGGCCGGTCGATCAGCAAACAGGATATCAAAGAGCAGGCAAGTAGTCAAGTCAGTAATTAAACATGAGTGAGAGTCAAAAAGCACTAAGGGTCAGGCAGAATCAAAATAAGTCTTGGTATGATCAGGTAAAAACACAGAATGAGACTTCACATGGAGGTGAGTGCTTGCTGAGCTTAAGTAGGGCTGGAATTAGTCTCCTGATGTGGAACAAGTGGAGAGGTGGGGTGCTGTGGCATTTGGGAATTGTAGTCTGGAGTGGCCACATTTGAATGCTGCTCCGACCATTGATTTTCTGTGCTGTTACTGACAGAACAACCCCTGAAGTGCTCTCTCTGGAAGTAGACGCCTTTCTGGGACGTCCTCTATCCCTGGGTGCTGGTTTGTCTGGGTGTGTGGCATGGAATTCTTGTGTGAGTAGTGGATCCAGTATGTCCCTGGTGTTGACCCAGCTCCACTGCCCTGTAACCTTCCCAGTCCACCAAGTACTCCAATTGGCCCTGCCTGCACCAGGAGTTAAGGAACTTGTGGACCTGGTATATGGGATCCTCTTCTATTTCCAGTGGAGTGTGTGTGTGTGTGTATGTGTGTGTGTGTGTGGGGGGGGGTCACTGTTGGGAGCACAATCTGCCAGGGGTCCCTGAATTGCTGGCTTGATACATGACACATGGAAAGCTGAGGACATACGGGAGTGAGGTGGAAGTTCCAACTTGTAGGTGACTTCATTTATACGATGTAAGATCTTGAACAGGCCTTTTTTTTTCTTTTTTGACCTTGAGTTTGAGAAAGGCACCATATAAATGTTTATTATTATTATTATTATTATTATTATTATTATTATTATTATTATATCTGGCCTGGAGCTTGTGACTAGTGTTGGGACTTTGTAGGTCCTTGGTGGATACCCATACTTGATCTCCTGGTGAGTAAGTGGGTGTTTCCCCTCTGTGCTTGTCCACATATTGTTTGTACTTCATGGCTACCTTGTCCAGCCATTGGTGCACACCCTCCCACACCTGTTCACTTCTCTTAAACCAAGAGTCCACTGCTGGGATTTGGGAGGGTGAGTCATCCCAAGGGAACAAGGGTGGCTGGTAATCACGGACACATTGGAAGGGGGTTAACTCTGTGGCTGAGTGCTTCAAGGATTTCTGGGCATAGTTGACCCAGGGAAGGAATTGCACCCAATCTCTCAGGTTCTCCATGCAGTAGACCTGGAGGAAACACCCAATCTCCTGGTTGGCATGTTTCACTTGGCCATTGGACTCAAGATGGTACCCAGATGTTAGGCTGACCAAAACCTCCAGCTTGTCCATGAATTTTGTCCAGAGTCTAGAGATTAACTGTGGGCCTTGGTCACTAATAGTGTCTTCTGGAAGCCCAAAGTAATGAAACATGCATGAACAAGAGTTCTGCAGTCTCAAAGGCAGTGGGTAGACCTGGCAGGGGAATTAACTTTAATGCTTTCAAGAATCTATCGATGATCACCAGAATGATGGTGTTTCCTTGAGACTTGGGGAGATCAGTGATAAGGTCAAGATGGGACCAGGGTCTCTGTGGTATGGGTAGTGGGCAAAGGTTGTCTTTGGGGTTGTCTTTTAGTTGTCACAGGTCTTTGGGGCCTGGGTGCAGGTCAAGCATGAGGACACAGTCATTGATTTCAGATATCATGTTCTCCCACCAATACTTGTTTTTGAATATTTGGTATGTGCATTGACTGCTGGGATGTCCTGTGGCCAGAGGGGTCCTCAGAGGCACTCCGGGACTGTTTTTCCACCACTGACTGGAGCATGTTCAGACAGGCGGCCACCTACAGCAACATCACAGATCTCCAGGAGTACACGGAGACCGTCACTGCCTACATGAAGAAGTGCATGGATGACGTTACGGTCACCAGAACCATCTCCATTCGGGCCAATCAGAAGCCATGGCTGACAGGGGAAGTCCACAGGCTCCTGAGGGCTCGGAACTCTGCCTTCAGAGCTGGGGAGGAGGTGGGCCAGAGGACAGCAAGGGCCAATCTGTCACGAGGCATCAGGATGGCCAAAAGACAGTATTCCAGGTACATTGTTGACCATTTCAATGACAGCAGAGACACCAGGAACCTGTGGTGGGGGATTCAGACCATCACAGACTACAAGCCCTCGCCGCAGACCTGTGACAACTCCACGTCTCTGCTGAATCAGTTGAATGACTTCTTCGCTCGCTTTGAGGCAGACAACAGCACCATGGCACAGAAGATCCCACCACCTCCCGGCGACCAGGTGTTGATGCTGTCCCCAGACAGCGTGAGGAGAGCTCTCAGGATGACAAATGCATGAAAAGCCCCGGGTCCTGATAACATTCCTGGTCATGTCCTGAGAGACTGTGCCGAGGAGCTCACAGATGTCTTTACAGGCATCTTCAACATCTCATTGAGCCAGGCTGTTGTCCCCACATGCCTCAAAATCACCACCATCATCCCGGTCCTGAAGAAGCTGTCTCCCTCCTGCTTCAATGACTACCGCCCTGTCGCACTCACTCCCATCCTCATGAAGTGCTTCGAGCGGCTAGTCATGCGGCATATCAAGTCTGCCCTCCCCCCCGCTCTGGACCCTTTCCAGTTTGCATATCAGTCCAACCGTTTGACTGATGATGCCATCTCCACTGCCCTCCACTCAGCCCTCACCCACCTGGAGACAAAAGACTCGTATGTCAGAATGCTGTTCATAGACTTTAGCTCAGCATTCAACACAATCATTCCTCAGCAGCTCATTCATAAACTGGACCAGCTGGGACTCAACACCTCTCTGTGCAACTGGCTGCTGGACTTCCTGACGGGGAGATCACAGACTGTACAGGTCGGCAGCAACTCCTCCAGCACCACCATCACATTGAACATGGGGGCCCCCAAGAATGTGTGCTAAGCCCCCTCCTCTTCACTCTGCTGACCCACGACTGCACACCAACATCCAACTCTAATCTCTTCATTAAGTTTGCGGATGACACGACTGTGATGGGTCTCATCAACAATGGCGATGAGACAATCTACAGGAGTGAGGTGAGCCGCTTGGCCATGTGGTGCAAGGACAACAATCTCCGTCTGAACGTGAAGAAGACAAAGGAGATTGTTGTGGACTTCAGGAGAGCACACACCCAGCATGCTCCACTAACTATCGACAGTGCTGCAGTGGAGAGGGTGAGCAGCACCAAGTTTCTGGGTGTACACATCTCTGAAGACCTGTCCTGGAGCAACACAACCACATCACTGGCCAAAAAGCCCAACAGCGTCTGTACTTCCTCCGCAAACTGAGGAAAGCAAGAGCCCCGGCCCCCATCATGCACACTTTCTACAGAGGCACCATTGAGAACATCCTGACCAGCTGCATCACCGTGTGGTATGGCGCCTGCACTGTGTCCTGCTGCAAGACTCCGCAGCGCATCGTGAGAGCAGCTGAGGGGATCATTGGTGTCTCTCTCCCTTCTCTAATGGATATTTATAACTCCCACCTCACCCGCAAAGCCATCAGGATTGCAAGTGACCCCACCCACTCATCTCACAGCCTCTTCAGTCTGCTGCCATCGGGGAGGAGACTGCAGTGTCTCCGGGCCAAAACCAGCAGGCTCAAGAACAGTTTCTTTCACCAGGAAGTCAGGAGGCTCAACTCCCTCCCTGTTCTGCCCCTCCTCCCCCCTCTGCCCCTTGCCACAAATTCTGCTTGCACACCCCCCTGCCCCCCTTCAGCATCTGACATGTCATCCTCACAGTCCCCCCCCCCCCACACACACATCTCATCGTTCATTAACGCACTGAACTCAGGGACCGCACATCTCACTTTACCTCGCTCATTTGCACTATTCCACACAACCTCACCTTAACAGCTGCTCGTTTGTTTATACTGCTTATTTCATGTTTACCTGCTAGACCTCAAGTGCCCTTGACTGTTTATTTGCACCAATTTACGTGTGTGTGTGTGTATATATATGTGTGTGTATTGTGTATATATATGAGTGTTTAGTCTACGTCTAGAGTGTTTATACTGTTTATATTGTTTGTGTTTAGTCTGTCTAGTTCTTATCTAGTGTTTATACTGTTTATATTGTCTGAGTGTTTAGTCTTTGTCTAGTTCTTATCTAGTGTTTATACTGTTTATATTGTTTGTTTGAGTGTTTAGTCTGTCTAGTTCTTATCTAGAGTGGTTATACTGTTTATATTGTTCGTTTTTTCAATTATTCTATTTTTATTTTTATTTATTGCAATGCCTGTTTGCACCGTGGGTCAGAGAGGACTTAAAGGCGTCACGCAGTGGCGATAAAAGTCGCATTATTCTTCACCAGAATGCTTTCGAGATTCGAAATAAATTGACCGTCGATTTTTCAAAAGCTTCCCGCGGTTGTAATCGGTCCTTATTTGATCATGCCCATCACTTGAAATTTTCCGCGTTCGCAGCGCCCCCTCTCGGTCAATGGAACAGCTGCATGACGTCATACCAGTAACCACTCGGTGCAGTTGCAATGACGGACACACCAGAAAATAGGAGCGATGCTGAGGAAATTAGCTTTGATTTTACCGATACAGAAGAAGAAAATGGCCCACAAGTAGAGATTTTGACAGCTGAATGTCCTGGTGGTATCCAGCCTTACAGATTTGAACCTGAGCGCTCATCTTCAGAAGAAAATGAGGACAGTTCTGACGACGACAGAAACGAAGACGAGAATGAAGACCGGCGACTTGAAGACTTGTTTTGGTTGGTTTCTCTGACTAAATCACTACTTGTGTGTATTTTTAAAGACCATTTTCACTTGAATTAGAATGCTGTGTGATTAATCTATGATTATGTGTAATACTGATAGCTGTAGGGGGTGAAAGTATAGCTAGAAAGATTGAATTCTAGCAACTTGACAGCTTGTGATCTCACGAAATGCAGTGGGCCTTCTGATACAGTAGACCCCTTGATATTCCAGTTTTCATCATTTTCCTTTTATTGCGGTTGATTTTAACTTGATATTCAGTATGTTATAGGCTGGGAGTATTGAGCTTTGTATTGTATTGTTTAGTAAACGTACAATCGTCAGTAATAAGTCATAATTATTAGTTAAAGGCAGCTCTGTGGCATAAATCTTTCAATTAATCTTCTGTCATCCATTTGCTAAAATTATGTGCCACATGTGTTATCAAGACAACACTTCATGTGACAAAGAAAGATATGACAATGTATGAAAATCATTTTGTACAATTAATGATTGATACATAGAAACACTTAAAACATGTGTGTGGCAGCGGGGGCGTGGTCAAGCGCCGGTCTGTGACAGGAGGGCAGAGCCAGGGAAGGTGAGTGGCAGAATCATTACACCTGACGGTAATTAACCTGTGTTGTGTGTTTTCCCAGTCACCGCGCCCTATTTAAGGAGGCAGAGGGAGAGCAGAGAAGAGCTCATCCCGGGACAAGAACACAGTGTGTGTTTCGCTATCAGATTAAAACTGGCGGTTATACTGAAAAGTCTGGCAATAAAAAGCCTATTTGCATCTGAAGCGTTGTCCTGCCGTCCTCTGTGCTCCACCCACACTTCAGAGAGCTCTACAGTGGTGCCAAAACCCGGGACAAGGTGGAGCACCAACCTCGCAGCCCCATGGAATCCTCCCTGTTCGCGGACCTGGTCCACGCCCTCGCCACGGCTCAGCAAAGCCAGCACCAGGCGCTCGTCACGCTCCGAAAGGAGCAAGAGCGGCGCTTCGAAGCCCTGGTGCTGGCCCAGCAGGAAGATCGCGAGGCGTTCCGGCATCTCCTCGCGTCGGCGGGGTCCACCAGCGCCCCGGCCGCGGGCCCGTCTCCCCTCACCGTGATCAAGATGGGCCCGCAGGACGACCCCGAGGCGTTTCTCACATTGTTCGAGCAGGTCGCCGAAGCCTCGGGGTGGCCGATGGAGCAGCGCGTGGCGCGCCTCCTCCCCCTCCTGACGGGAGAGGCTCAGCTGGCCGCGCTATAACTCCCCGCCGGCTGGCCTACGCGGACCTTCGCCGAGCCGTCCTCCAGCGCGCGGAAGCGCTGGTGCTGTTGTTCTGGCGTGCGCCCCACGCGCTGGAGGACAGCCCGGCGAAGGTCCGCGTAGGCCAGCCGGCGGGGAGTTATAGCGTGGCCAGCTGCGCCTCTCCCGTCAGGAGGGGGAGGAGGCGCGCCGCGCGCTGCTCCATCGGCCACCCCGAGGCTTCGGCGACCTGCTCGAACAATGTGAGAAACGCCTCGGGGTCATCCTGCGGGCCCATCTTGGTCACGGTGAGGGGAGAGGGGAGACGGGCCCGCGGCCGGGGCGCTGGTGGACCCCGCCGACACGAGGAGATGCCGGAATGCCTCGCGATCTTCCTGCTGGGCCAGCACCAGGGCTTCGAAGCGCCACTCTTGCTCCTTTCGGAGCGTGACGAGTGCCTGGTGCTGGCTTTGCTGAGCCGTGGCGAGGGCGTGGACCAGGTCCACGAACGGGGAGGATTCCATGGGGCTGCGAGGTTGGTGCTCCACCTTGTCCCGGGTTTTGGCACCACTGTAGAGCTCTCTGAAGTGTGGGTGGAGCACAGAGGACGGCAGGACAACGCTTCAGATGCAAATAGGCTTTTTATTGCCAGACTTTTCAGTATAACCGCCAGTTTTAATCTGATAGCGAAACACACACTGTGTTCTTGTCCCGGGATGAGCTCTTCTCTGCTCTGCCTCCTTAAATAGGGTGCGGTGACTGGGAAAACACACAAAACACAGGTTAATTACCATCAGGTGTAATGATTCTGCCACTCACCTTCCCTGGCTCCGCCCTCCTGTCACAGACCGGCGCTTGACCACGCCCCTGCTGCCACAATGTGTTTTTAAAAAAATTATTTCTTCTATCAATACCTAGCCATGACCTTGAAATCAGATCCATTGATAACAACAGTCACAAATAGTGTTCAGTGTTCGTTGTTACAGCCAAACACAATACACCGATTAGGCATTTTGTATCACAGAATATTAATACATCATTTCATAGTGTTTTGAGTGTTCAAAACTATCCACAAACTGAATAAATCCACAAAATCCGCAATGTAAACAACTCTGGTAAACGCACGCTATAGAGAAAACATGGGGACAGGCCAGCATCACCCAAGGGAGGTTACTGGTATGACGTCACACATAAGTTGACCTAGTTAATGACTGGCTGCCTAAATTTGGCTGTGCGCGTCAACTTTAAATGCTTGTAGCGGGCGCATCGTGACACTGAGATCGCGGGAAACCGAGGGGCTTGAATAACCCACCAAACCCGACATTTTGACACATGATATAGCCTGATTGCTGAAATTACCGCACGACGCCTTTAAATGTCATCTGTGCTGTATGTCGAGCATGTATAGCATATTTGACAATAAAGTTGACTTGACTTGAGAAGCATGCACCCAGGCGATAAGCATGCCTTGGAGTTGTGCCAGAACATACATAAGACCTGGGGGACAGGTTGTCAGGGTGTTGCGTGTTTGGGCTTGGCTTAGCTCTTTGTCTACATCCCATGTAATGGCCTGGATAAAGCATTTGAGTGGTAGGATTGGGGTAGGTTCAGTAGTGGGGTTGGAAGTGTTGTGAATGCGAAACAGTGCATCAGCGTTGGTGTTCTTGGAGCTGGGTCAGTACGAGAATGTGAATTTGAAGTGTGTGAAGAACAGTGTCCATCTAGCCTGATGATGGTTGAGTCTCTTGGCTGTCTTCAGGTACTCTAGGTTTTTATGGTTGGTAAGCAAGGTGAACTGTTGTTTTGCTCCTTCTAACCAGTGCGTCCATTCCTCGAATGCTAACTTGATGGCAAGAAGTTCCCAGTTGCTGATATTATAATTCCATTCTGCAGTGGTCAGTTTTTATTTTTATTTTAAAAGGTGACAGGATGTACAGTGTCTTGCAAAAGTATTCATCCACCTTGGTGTTTGTCCTGTTTTGTTGCATTACAAACTGGAATTAAAATGGATTTTTGGAGGGTTAGCACCATTTGATTTACACAACATACCACTTTAAAGGTGCAAATTGTTGTTTTATTGTGACACAAACAATAATTAATATTAAAAAAAACAGAAATCTGGAGTGTGCATAGGTATTCACCCCCTTTCATATCTTCTTCTTCTTCTTCTTTTGGCTGCTCCCGATTAGGGGTCGCCACAGCGGATCTTTCATCTCCATTGCTCCCTGTCTTCTGCATCCTTCTCGACCACACCTGCCGCTTTCATGTCCTCTCTCACCACATCCATGTATCTCCTCTTTGGCCTTCCTCATTTTTGTATGCCTGGCAGCTCCATCCTCAACATTCTCCTTCCAACATGCTCTGCATCTCTTCTCAGGATGTGTCCATATCATCTCAGTCTCATCTTTCTTATGTAGGTCCCCTTTGCTCCTTTCAGGGAATTACATAGGGGTTTAGCTACCCTAGGTTCTTTATAACTATTAGTTATTACTAGTTATTCCAGTATTCCTAACTAGTTATTACTAGTTATTGGGCTAGTAATAAGTAATAGGTCAGGCAGTTTTAAAACAAAATGTTAGTTTACTTTAAATTCACACACTTAAGACATACACACATAAATCTAAATGAATTATTAATTGTTCACTCTTTCAGTTATCAACAAAAATATCCTATACCCCTGGTATAGCTTTCAATTCACATTCAAATAATCCCTTCATAGTAATACACTTTCAAAAATAGAAAAGGAAACTTATAAGCCGGCAAACTACTTTCAAATACCCCCAAAGTCAGCGCTTTTGACGAAGTAGAAGTGCTTGAGTGCGTAGCAGTCCAAGTAGGCGATGAGCGAGTCGAGACGAGATGATGTATGAGAGAGGAAAAGTTCCCCGCTCCAGCAAGCACAGCATCCACGAGCTGCAGGCGTGAACAACGCGTGTTCCACAGCACCTCGGCTCCTTTGGTCAGCTAACGTTGTTTTCAGCGGAGTAAACTTCAGCCGTAGCTAGACATTGTCCTCTGACTCCCTCCGCGACATTTCTGTTCTCCTGACCGGCGAACACTGTCCGTTTTCCGAAGCATTCGACATAGCTAACTCACAATGAAAGTTTACATACACATGAATGGCGACTGCCCGAACTTTTACCACGAGTAGCAGTAGGTCTTCTTAAACAGTCCCAAAGTCATTGTAGCAACGAAATAAGTTCACTAGTCGTTCACTTGTGTTACTACTATGTTTACAGGTCAGAAATACATGGGTTACACATTTCTATTTTAACTTATCTTCGCCGTTTCCAACTTTGCACACACACATCAGTCTCGCGTTTCTCTCCCTCGTCTTCTCCCGAGTTGCTACTCACTTCCTGTGACCTCTCAACTCTCAAGCTTCTGATTGGTTACAGAAATTAACCTCCTAGGGCCTAGCGGTCACATACGTGGACAGCACTTTTTAGAAATTCAGAACAAGAATCCACATATGTGGACATACTTTTTCTCAAAAAGTACATCTTATCAAAGATGATGCTTAGTTTTTATTCTAATCAGGTTCTAATAAGCCCAAATAGCAAAAAGAAATAAAAAATGCATGTAAAAAAAAACAGCTTGGGTCTTAGGAGGTTAAAGCATAACGAAATATATACTTCTCCAGAAACTTTCTTGACATTAATAGAATAATGTTTCCGCTATTCATAACCTCCAGAAAATAATAATTAAGCAAACAAAAATATACATGTCCAGAAATCCTGCATGCATATTGTATTACCTTACACGTTTCAAACATGACGTCACCACATACTCAATGTAATGAATTCTCATTATCAAAGCTCTCAAATGTTTTTAACCTTTTTAACCTTTTAACTAAACCTTATTTATTCTAATTATGAACTCTATTTATTCAAAGTATTTATTATACCAACTATTTATTATTAATGAATATCAAATTCTCATAGGGCTACACTTAGCTTAATTCCCAAGCTCTCTACATGTGTTGTCCCTCTGATGTGCTCGTTCCTTATCCTGTCCAACCTTGTCACTCCCATCACAAACCTTAACATCCTCAACTCTGCCACCTCCAACATTGCCTCCTGTCTCTTTGTTAAGGGTACGGTCTCCAATCCATGTGTCACATCTGGTCTCACTACTATCTTATACAGCTTACCTTTCACTTTTGCTGGGACTTTCCTATCACAAATATTTCCTATCATCATCATCATCATCATTGGCCTCCCCCCATCTGAACAGACGATGGCATGCGCCCCCTCCTGCAGCAGGTTCTCCGGTGATTGTACAGTACAATTCTCGAGTGGCAATCCTTGCTGCAGCCCTCACAGATAAACGTCTGAGTATGTTGAGCTGTTTGTGTTTTTTGCTTTTCTCTCTTTTCCTTTCGCAGTCTGTCACAATCCTCCTCCACCCTTCTCACCCCGGTTTTGATGGTGGACCTCCACAAGGTGCGGTTTAGGGCGATGTTCTCCCAAGACTCAACATCAATATGTGCTGCCCTGAGGTCCCTCTTACAGACGTCCTTGTGTCATAGATGTGGGCGGCCTTTTTGCCGGGTTCCGCACTCAAGTTGGCCATACAGTAAGTCTTTTGGTATGCGCCCTCGGTCCATGCGGCGGACATGGCCTAGCCATCTCAGATGACGCTCGCTGAGAATTGCGTACATAGTCTGAGATCCTGACCTCCTGAGGACCTCTGAGTTTGTGATCCTGTCCATCTAGGTAATGCCCAGGATCCTTCGTAGGCATCTCATGTGGAAAGCATTGAGTTTGGCTTCTTGTACCACACAAGTTGTCCAACTCTTGCTTCCATAAAGAAGAGTGCCAAGGATGCAAGCCTCATACACCCTGAGCTTTATTTGTATGGACAGATTTTTGTTTTTCCATACTCTAAGTTTGAGTTTGGACATTACAGAGGCCGCTCTGCCTATTCTGGTGTTGATTTCTACGTCAAGGGACAGGTTGTGGGTGGCCATCGATCCAAGGTAGGTAAACCTGTCAACTACAACAAGCCTGGAGCCGTTGACTGTTATGAGAGGGGGACATGGAGCATTCTGGGCCATAACCACAGTTTTCTTTATACTGATGGTTAGTGAGAACTCATGGCATGCACTTGAAAAGCAGTCCAGGAGACACTGAAGGCCTTGTTCTGAGTGGCTAGCCAGAGCTGCGGCATCAGTGAAGAGTGAAGAATAACACTGATATGACAAAATGGCGCCGCAAGAGTGGCATCTAGTTGCAGTAGCTCCGAGCATGTTTATGTGTTTTGGTATGTTTTTGTACTTTTTTCGTGTTTCTTTCTGCACTAGTCTCAGTTGGAAGTGTGCACCTCGGGATGTACTACTCATGAGACTGTGCATTTGTATTTTTCTCTTTTTCTTTATGGGGCTAGTTAAATTGGCATCAGCGGACCCTTTCAGCCACGGCTCCATTGTTTACACTCGGGAGCAGCTGTTAGCACTGCACAACACCAAGGTACTCCCTGTGGAAAGGCCAGTGATCCCCGCAGAATTAAGGAGAAGGAGAAGGGGATGCAGAGCTGGAATGAAGTGCTGGGAGAAGAAAAGACGGCATAAACCATGTATACTGTCTGTCATCATGGGAAACGTAAGCTCTCTCCCTAATAAGATGGATGAGCTAATGGCGCTAACCAGGCTGCAGAGGCAGTACTGGGAGTGTAGCCTTATGTGCTTCACAGAGACTTGGCTGAATGAACTCTCACCTGACTCACACGTCACTCTGGATGGATTTCAACTCATGAGAGCGGACAGGAAAGCCAAGGAGAGCGGTAAGAGGAAAGGAGGGGGTATAGCGATGTTTGTGAATGACAGATGGTGAAACCTAGGGCACATCAGGGTAAAGGAGCAGTATTGCAGTAAAAACATTGAACTGCTAGCGGTTAGCATTTGGCCATACTGTATTACCTCCCAAGGGAATTCTTGCACGTTATCGCGATAACTGTGTACATCCCCCCAGCAGCCGATGCTGCTGCAGCCTGTGAGCTCTTACACACTACAGTGTCAAAGCTTCAGACATCGCACCCCCAGTCCCTGCTACTAATCTCCGGTGACTTCAATCATGCTTCTCTGTCCTCCACTCTCCCAACCTTCACTCAGTATGTGAAATGCCACACCAGAGACAATAGAACTTTGGATTTAATGTACTGTATGTGAACACCAAGGACGCATATAGCTCATCACCCCTCCCCCTGCTGGGCCGTTCTGACCACAATCTGGTTCACTTGTCCCCTACATACCTATGGTGAATAAACAACCACCCAACCAAGAGGTATGTAAGGAGCTGGTCTGAGGAGACCAGTATGGCACTGAGGGACTGCTTTGACACCACGGACTGGGATGTGTTGTGTGAACTGATAGCCTGACAACCTGTATCACGGATTTCATTAATTTCTGTGTTGAAAACACTGTGCCAGTCAGGAAGGTACGGTGTTTTCCCAACAATAAACCCTGGGTGACCTCTGAACTAAAAGCCCTATTAAATGAGAAGAAGAGGGTTTTTAAATCTGGCAACAAAGAGGAGATGAGGAGAGTGCAGAGGGAGCTGAAGAGGGGGATAAGGAGAGGCAAGGGTAGCTACAGGAGGAAGCTGGAGGAGCACCTCAAGGGGAGCAACACTGGAGAGGTATGGAGAGGCCTGAAAATCATCTCTGGCCACACAAAGGACAGTGGGAGGGGCCCTGTATCTGGGGGCCAAGACTGGGCAAATGAGTTGAATCTCTTTTTCAACAGATTTGACTGTGCCACCCCAACCTCCCCCACTCATCATAATCCTGACTGGTCTGTGATATCACTCCACCCCCTCCCATCATAATACCTCTGACACCAACAGCTCCCTCCTCATACCACATCACCCCCCTCCGATCCCTGCCAGACCAATCCACGCACTCCACCCCCAACCTCATTCTACAGGACTCACACCTCGGCTACACCCCTTGCCTCTCCATAACAGCTGATCAGGTGTTGAAGGAGCTGAGGAGGATCAAGACAAGGAAAGCTGCTGGCCCTGATGGTATCAACTCCAGACTGCTTAAAGACTGTGCAGATCAGCTCTGTGGGATTCTTCTGTACATTTTCAACCTGAGCCTCAGTCTGGACAAAGTTCCACTTCTGTGGAAAACATCATGTGTGGTTCCAGTTCCCAAGACTGTGCACCCCAGGGAGCTCAACCACTTTCAGCCAGTAGCTTTAACGTCTCACCTAATGAAGATCATGGAGAGGATTGTTCTCTCCCACCTCCGACACCTGGTGAACAGCGAGATGGACCCCCTGTGGTTTGCATATTGACCGGGGATTGGTGTGGATGACACTGTCATTTACCTGCTACACCAGTCACTTTTGCACCTGGAGGGCACTGGGAGCACTGTGAGAATCATGTTCTTTGACTTCTCCAGTGCTTTCAACACAATCCAGCCATCACTGCTTGGGGAAAGCTGGAGGGAGCTGGTGTCGACTGCCACCTGGCTGCATGGATCATCGACTACCTCATTAACAGACCGCAGTATGTGAGGCTCCGCGACTGTGTGTCTGATGTGGTAGTCTGCAGCACAGGGGCTCCACAGGGTACAGTGCTCTCTCCTTTCCTCTTTACACTTTACACATCTGACTTCAGCTACAACACGGACAGCTGCCACCTCCAGAAGTTCTCAGATGATACAGCCATCGTTGGACATTTGTCAGAGGGGGACGATCTGGAGTACAGAGAGGTCATCACCAACTTTGTCGCCTGGTGCAAACTGAACCACCTGCGCATCAATGCCAGCAAGACAAAGGAGGTCGTGATCGATTTCAGAAGGACGGTTCCTCAAATTGCACCAGTGAATATCCAGGGTTTGCACATTGAGATCGTGGAGGAGTACAAATACCTGGGTGTTCATCTCAACAACAAACTGGACTGGACTAACAACACAGAATGAATGAATGAATGAATGAATGAATGAATGAATTTATTTATGAATATTTATATAGATATTCATGAAGTGTATATATGGTATATATTTTTATAGGTGTATTAATGTAGTTTGGATTTTGGGGTAGTTAAAAAGGGATGGGAAATTAAAAAAGTATTGCACTTCTTCCCACTCCTTTTTCAAACAATGTGCGGTGTATTGTAATGTCTTAGCTCTTTATGTTATTTTATTTAGTTATTTTTTGTCACTTTCTCATTGTCTTTCTTTTGTATGTACAAATAGTTACATACATTTTTTTATACATGTTCAAAATAAATAAATTCATTCATTCATTCATTCATGTCCTGTACAAGAAGGGCCAAAGTCGTCTCCACCTTGTGAGAAGACTGAGGTCTTTTGGTGTGTGCAGGACACTGCTTAGGACTTTTTATGACTCTGTGGTAGCATCAGCGATTTTCTATGCTGTGGTCTGCTGGGGCTGTGGAAGTTCAGACAGGGACAGGAAGAAACTTAATAAACTGGTCAGAAGGGCTGGCTCAGTCTTGGACTGTCCTATGGACTCCATTGAGGTGGTGGGTGAGAGAAGGATGTTAGCCAAGCTGACCTCAATCATGGATAACCCCTCTCACCCCCTACATGAGGCTGTGGGGGCTTTAAGCAGCTCTTTTAGTAGTAGACTGCTACACCCACGGTGTAAGAAGGAGAGGTACCGCAGGTCATTCATACCTACTGCTGTCAGACTGTATAACACCCACAACTTGTAACGTAGCACCAATAACCTGTTTGTCATTATATTGGCACTACTTCACCACTACTACCTCTGCCATCTCTCATCGATGCAATTATTATCTGCAATAATATAGGCCCTAAACTATTTTTATTCATACTTATATATATAATTTATGTATATATATATATATATATATATGTGTGTGTGTGTATATATACAGAGTCTACCTGTAATGTGCAATTTTTCAGAGCCTTTTAATAAGGCAATTTTTCTATACTTTTTTCACGGTAGATATTGCAAATAGCCCTCTGTATTTAATCCTTCATTTGTCTAATTTTTATTTCAGTTTTATTTGTTATCTGTGACATTTTTCTTGCTACTGTAACATGTGAATTTCCCCGATGTGGGATGAATAAAGTGAATCTAATCTAATCTAAGTAACTCCTGAAATCCTTCTCCAACTGCTCCACCCTGCCTGCACTCTCTTTCTCACCTCACGGTTGCAGCCCCCATTTTCCTGCACAGTTGACCCCAGGTACTTGAATTCACCAACTTTCTTTATGTCTCCTCCTTGCATCTTCACTACACTCTCATCCCCCATTCTCATTGATGCACATGTATTCTGTTTTGCTACTGCTCACCTTCATTCCTCTTCATTCCAAATCATACCTCCATCTCTCCAAACCCAACTCAACCTCCTTTCTACTTTCACCACATATCACAATATCATCCGCAAACATCATGTTCCATGGTGACTCTTGCCTCACTTTGTCTGTCAAGCTATCCATTACTATGGCAAACAAGAAAGGACTTAAAGCAGATCCTTGATGAAGTCCCACCTTCACCTTGAACCATTCAGTTGTTTCAACTGCACACCTCACTGCTGTTTCACTGTTCTCATACATGTCTTGCACCACTCTAATATACTTCTCATTCACTCCACACTTTCTCATACAATACCATAACTCATCTCTCAGCACTCTATCGTATGCATTCTCCAGGTCTACAAACACACAATGTAGCTTTCTCTGGCCTTCTCTGTACTTCTCCATTAACATTCTTAAAGCAAAAATTGCATCCGACGTGCTCTTCCTTGGCATAAACCCATACTGCTATTCACAGATTGCTACCTCTCTTCTCAATCTCGCCTTCAATACCCTTTCCCATAACTTCATGGTGCGGCTCATCAATTTTATCCCTCTGTAATTACTGCAGCTCTGTACATCTCCCTTATTCTTGTATATTGGGACTAGCACACTCTCCATTCATTCAGCATTTTCTCATTCTCTAAGATTTTATGAAACAATCTTGTTAGGTTTTCACCCTCTTTTGTATGAAACCCCTAAATAAGAGCTGGTCCGACCAATTAACTTCATAAGTCGCATAATTAGTTGATTAAGGTCCACCTGTGTGCAATCAAAGTATCACATGATGTCTGTATAAATCAACCTGCTCTGGAAGGACCCTGACTCTGCAACACTACTCAACAAACAACATGAAAACCAAGGAGTGCTCCAAACAGGTCAGAGACAAAGTTGTGAAGAAATATGGATAAGGGTTGGGTTATAAAAAATAGCCCATTCCTCTGTACAGAACAGTTTCAACTCTGGAATGTTGGTGGGTTTCCTCACATGAACTGCTCGCTTCAGGTAGAATGACTTGTGTGCTTGGGGTCATTGTCTTGCTGCATGAGCCACGTTCTCTTGAGATTCAGTTCATGGACAGATGTCCTGACATTTTCCTTTAGAATTCGTGGTGGTTGGGTCCATATACTGCTTTGGTGGCACTGAAGAATCCCCTGGTGTCCCCTATGTCAGCAAGATGTTGAATATCATAAGCGTTATCTGTCCACCATTTGTTTTTAAGTTCCCTCACTTGGCGCTGAACAATGGCCTTTGCTATGAGGTGGGCTTGCCTTTTGGTCTTGCAAGTGATATCTTTCTGCCATGCACAAAAGGCCAGCCGCTTATTAGAAATCAGGCGTTGGATTTCCTGGTCACTGTCATCAAACCAGTCCTGGTTCCTCTTAAGTTTTAGGCCCAGCACTTTCTTGCTAATAGTCAGAATAGAGGATGTCAGTGCACTCCAGTGTGCTTCAACATCGTTAGGGTACTCTGATGGCAGGCTGTCTGTTAGTGCAGCTTCAAAGAGCTCTTGAGTGCCAGGTGTTTCAAGATTCTTGGTGTTTATGGCAGGGTGACATTGCTTTCTCTTCCTTCTTCTTTTTGGCATGAGTCTAAGGGCCATGGTTGAGTGGATAAGACAAAGGTCTGCCCAGCATCCATCTCTACTAGCCATTGCTCTTGTGAGGTGTACATCACGCCTGTCCCTGGCTTGAACAATGACGTAGTCAATCAAATGCCGGTGTTTGGATCGGGGGTGCATCCAGAATGTTTTGAATTTATTACTTTGCCGGAAAAGAGTGTTGGTAACAATGAGATTATGTTCTGCACACTTGGACAGGAGGAGAACACCATTGGAGTTGATATTACCTACTCCCTCTCTTCCAATGGTGTCACCCCATGTTGTATAATCCCGGCCTATTCTGGCATTAAAGTCCCCAAGGAGAATGATTTTATCTTCTTTTGGAATGGCTGACAGAATGTTTTCCAGACTAGCATAGAAGGCTTCTTTGATGTTGTCTTGTGAGTTCACAGTGGGAGCATAAGCACTCACAACGGTAGCCATCTGGTTGCAGTCCAGTTTCAACCACACTGTCATTAGGCACTCGCTGACACCCTGTGGCAGTTCAGAAAGTTGCCTCACCAGGTTGTTTTTGATGGCAAAGCTAACACCATGTATCCTAGGTTCTCCAGCAGGCCTGCCCTTCCAAAAGAAGGTGTATCCTCCCCTTTCCTCTCTCAGTTGTCCTTCATCTGCCAGTCTAGTCTCAGAGAAAGCTGTGATGTTGACATTAAACCTCCATAGTTCCCTTGCAACGAAGGCTGTACGTCTTCCTGGCCGCTCACTGGAGTCACTGTCAAGGAGGGTGCACACATTTCAGGCACCAAATTGAAGATTTCTCTGTTACACACACACACACACACACACACGAAAAATATGAATTAACAGGTGCATTGACTTTGCCACTCACCTTCCTTGACCCTGCCCTCCATTCACAAACTGATGCTTGGCCATGCCCCTGCTGCCACATACCCCCACTGCCCAACTTAGGCCGGGGAGCCATCCAGCTTGCAGCGGACTCCCCCCCCCCCCCCCAATGGGACAGGAAGTCCACCACTACCATCTGTGCCCCCGGCCTGTGGACCACCTCGAATTTAAATGGCTGGAGGGTGAGATACCAATGGATGATCCATGCATTGGCATCTTTCATGTGGTGGGGTCACTGGAGGGGTGCATGGTCTGAACAGAGGATGAAGGGGCACCCCAGCAGGTAGTATCGGAGAGTGAGGACCACCTACTTGATGGCTAGGCAGTTTTTCTCAATGGTGCTGTACTTACTCTCACACATCCAGAGCTTGCGGCTAATGTATAGCATGGGACATTTCTCACCCTCCACCTCCTGGGACAAAACAGCCCCCAGTCCCGATGCATCTGATGTGTCTGTCTGCAAAATAAAGAGGAGAGAGAAGTCAGGGGAGTGTAAGAGTGGATCCCCACACAATGCAGCTTTTACCCTGGTGAAAGCCTGTTGGCACTGCTCCATCCACTGGACCAGATCTGGTGCTCCGTTTTTTGTGAGCTCAGTCAGTGGGCTGGTGATGTCTGAATAACTAGGTATGAACCTACGATAATAGCCAGCCAGCACCAAGAATTGTTTCACCCCCTTTTTGATCTTGTGCCTTGGGCAGGCTGCACTTACTGCTGTCTTGTCAATTTGGGAACGCACCTGCCCATAACCCAAGGGGAAACCCAGATACCATGCTTCCATCGCCCAGTTGCACACTTTTTTGGGTTAGGCGTGAGACCCGCAAGCCTCAGCAACTCTAGGATTGCCCTAAGATCCTCAAGGTGCCATGGCCAATCATTACTATACACAATGATGTCATCAAGGTATGTGGGCACATAGGTAGTGTGGGGATGGAGGATCTTATCGATGAGCCACTGGAACATGGCGAGCACCCCAAATAAGCCAAAAGGAAGCATGACAAACTGGTGTAATCCAAACGGTGTGGAAAAGGCTGTTTTTTCTTGGGATAGAGGAGTCAAGGGGCTCTGTCAATACTCCTTCATTAAGTCCAGTGTCAAATAAAAGTGAGCAGCACCTAACCGATCGAGCAACTCATCAATGCGAGGCTTTGGGTATGCATCAAATTTAGACGAAGCATTGACTTTTCTGTAGTCTACACAGAACCAGACCAACCTGTTGGTCTTGGGTACCAGGACCACCGGGCTGGTCCAGTCACTGTGTGACTCCTTGCTTATGCCCATGTCAAGCATGGCCTTCAGTTCATCCTGAACCACCTTTTTTGTGTTCAGGTAAGCAGTATTGGTGGCTACGCACCACCACTCCTGGGGCCGTTTCAATGTGGTGTTCTATAAGGTGGGTGTGGCTGGGAAGGGGTGAGAACACATCGGAAAAGTCCTCTTGCAACTTGGCAACCTCTGTGAGTTGGACTGGTGAGAGGTAATCTCCACAAGGGACAGGAGAGGTTTGAGTGGTCATTTTAATGCTTTTTATATCCTGGCCCAGCTCCGCCCTCTCTGGAACTACTGACGCCAATGCCACAGGGATGCCCTCGTTCCAATGTTTTAATAAGTTGAGGTGGTATATTTGCAGAGCCCCATCCCTATCCATTCACCTCACCTCACAGTCAATGTCCCCGATTCACCATGTGACCCTGAAGGGCCCTTGCCACTCGATGACTAATTTGGAGCTCGATGTGGGCAGTAACATGAGTACTTTGTCTCCCAGCATGAATTCCCTATGGTGCACACCCCTGTCATATAGCCGGGCTTGACACTCTTGTGCCTGCTGCAAATTCTCCTGAGTTAAGTGTGTAAGGGTGTGGAACTTTTGCTCACAGGTCAAGAATGTATTGAATTTTGTTTTTACTAGGTGAAGGTCCTTCCTCCCAATTTTCTCGCAGCAAGGCAAGGCAAGTTTATTTATATAGCACATTTCATACACAATGGCAGTTCAATGTGCTTTACAGAAGTAAAAACAAAAACAGTAAACAATAGAGAAATAAAATTACATAAAATAATTTTATCTTTATTCTAAAATAATTAATTAAAAGAATTAAAAGAAAATAATAAGAATTAAACAATAGTAGAAATAAAATATTAAAATGCCAAAAAGAAAAAGGAGAAAGAGAAAGGGAGAAAAAAAAACTAGCAGAATAAAATAGAATAAAGTTAAAGTAAATTTAAAACATGCAGAGAAAGTAAAGATTATAAAAAATGTAAAAATATTAATTATTTAACAGAAAGCATCTGAAAACAACTTGGTCTTTAACCTAGATTTGAAGCTGCCAACAGCAGGAGCATTTTTAATGTCCTCTGGGAGTTGGTTCCATAGCTGTACTGCATAGTAGCTAAAAGCTGCTTCACCACACTTTGTTTTAACAACTGGTTTTAATAGTAAATTTTTCTGTTGCGATCTGGTAGATCTGATTGGGTTAGGCCGCCGCAACATATCAGAGAGGTAATTGGGCCCTGTACCATTTAGAGATTTGTACACCAGCAGCAATGCTTTAAAGTCAATTCTGTAGCTTACTGGAAGCCAGTGAAGGGACCTTAGAATTGGAGTAATGTGCTCTGTTCTTTTTGTTCGTGTGAGAACCCTAGCCGCTGCATTTTGAACCAGCTGAAGTCATTTGATGGTCTTTTTTGGCAGGCCTGTGAAAAGGCTATTGCAGTAATCAACCCTACTAGAGATGAAGGCATGTATTAGTTTTTCCAGATCATGTTTTGACATAAGTCCTCTTAGTTTGGAAATGTTTTTTAGGTGATAAAATGCCGTTTTAGTGATTGCTTTCATGTGACTGTCAAAGTTTAGCTCGCTGTCAATGAAAACACCAAGATTTTTAACCATTTCTTTAGTTTTAATCCCTTTTGTGTCAAGAATAGTGGTAATCCTGAGTCTTTCATCTTTTTTCCAAATAGAATTACTTCTGTTTTATCTGAGTTCAGCTGAAGAAAATTTTGTGACATCCAGCTATTGATTTGATCGATACACTGGTAGAGACATTCAAGGGGGGCATAATCATTTGGTGATAGAGCAAAATAAATTTGGGTATCATCTGCATAGCAGTGATACAAAATTGAATTTTTATTGATAATTTGCCCAAGTGGGAGCATATAAAGGTTGAAAAGTAATGGTCCAAGAATCGACCCCTGGGGGACACCACAGGTCAAGGGCATTGACGTTGAGGAACAATTTCCCAGGGTAACAAAGAAGCTTCTATCTTTTAAGTATGATTTTAACCAATTGATAACTTTACCAGTCAATCCAACCCAGTGTTCAAGTCGATATAGCAGTATGTTGTGATCAACAGTATCAAAAGCTGCACTGAGGTCCAGTAATACCAGGACCGATGTTTTGCCTGCATCAGTATTAAGACGTATGTCATTTATAACTTTAATCAGCGCTGTTTCAGTGCTATGATTGGCACGAAATCCTGACTGAAAATTATCAAAACGGCTGTTTGATATCAAGAAGGCAGTTAATTGATTGAAGACAATTTTTTCCAGGATTTTCCCGATGAATGGTAGATTTGATATTGGCCTGTAATTATTTAACACTGAAGGATCCAGTTAGTTTTTTTTTTTTTTTCTTTTTTATCAGACATCTAATTTTTGGGTTTGTTTACCTGACATGTTTCGACGTACAACTTCCGTCTTCCTCAGAGTGTCACCGGATGTTAATTGGTGACGCATCTTTTATCAGCTGCTGTTTCTGAAGGCGTGGCCTTCCTGTCTGGTTTGACAGGTCGGTCACGCCTTATACTGTCTGTTCGTCCCCTGTAAGATGTCACTCCAGGTATGGGAGAGCATGTATGCTCCCTCATCCCAGTTGATGGTCCTCGGGCTTCGCTTACGGATCTCTATGGCCTCCCTGATCCAGCGCTGATGTTTGTTATCTTCTGTGCGGATGACTCTGGCATTCCCCCAGTCCATAATGTGGTTTTCCCTTTTACAGTGATCTGTTATAGCGGACTTATAATTTTCCTGTTGTGCCTTTTCTTTTATTGTTCGGGTTTGTCTTGTAGCTGTCTCCTTTTCGCACTCTTTCTTATGTTCATGTTTTCTTGTGTTGAAACTCCTTCCTGTCTCCCCAATATAAGTTTTATTGCATAATTTACATGGAATCTCATATATGGTGTTGCATCTGTTGTCCGGATGTATTCTGTCTTTGGGATGCACCAGGATCTGACGGAGTGTTGTGTATGGTTTGACAGGTGTGTTAACATTGTGTTTCCTCATTACTCTTTGAATGCGTTCAGTTATTCCCCTGATGTATGGTAATGTCACTACTCCCCTGTGTTCTTGTTTGTTAGTTTGTTTTTTCTCTTTCTTCTGTGTTTTGTTGTTCTTAACCTGTTCCACCCCTTTGGATATTGCCCATTGTGGATATTGACATGCCTTCAGTGCGTGTTGTATATGTTGTTCCTCCTGTTCTTTGTCCTGTGGATCTGTAATTATTGCTGTGCGTTCATGTAATGTTCTAACTACGGATATTTTGTGCATTATGGGGTGTTCGGAAGTCCAGTTTAAATATTGGTCGGTGTGTGTGGGTTTTCTGTGTACTTTTATTTTGATGTCCCCATCTTCTGTGTGTTGTATTTTTAAATCCAAAAATGCTATTGACTGCTCTGTTTCTTCTTCATGTGTGAATTTTATATTGCCGGTATTGTCTATGGTGTTGAGATGGTCGGTGAGTTGTTGAGTGTGTCCCCTCTTTACTTTTTCCAATATGTCGTCCACATACCGTTTCCAGAGTGTTGGTCTGTATTCCGCTGGTATTGTAGTGAGTGCTTTCTGCTCCAGATCCTCCATGAAAAAGCCGCACATGATGGCTGATAGTGGGTCTCCCATGGCAAAACCTTCCTTCTGTCTGTAGATTGTATTCCTGAACTGAAAGTATGTGGATGTGGCGATGAATTGAAGGAGCTGAGTGATGTCTTGTACGGTGAGGTTTGTGCGTTTCTTGAGCGTCCTGTCTGTTTTTAATTTGTCTTGTACTATCTGTATGGTGGCTTCCGTGGGTGTTCTGGTGAAAAGAGATATGACATCATGTGAAATGAAAACTTCATCTTGCTGCATTTTGATGTTTTTTAGTTCTTCTGCCAGATGTTTTGAGTTTTTGCAGTGTTGGTCTGTGAGTCCTAGTAATGGTTTAATTATTTCGGTGAGTGCTTTTGATAAGTTGTATGTGACTGAACCAATGCTATCTACTATGGGGCATAATGGTGTTCCTGGTTTGTGTATCTTTGGTGTACCGTAAATCCTGGGGATGACATTGGCTGTGGGTACTAAATGATTGTAATCCTGCTTATCTATTTTATTTTCATCGAGTAGTGGTTTTAGTAGTGCTTTAAGTTTCTTTTTCTTGTCTTCTGTTGGGTCTTTTTTTAATATTTCAAATGCGTTGTCGCTGAGTAATTCATTCATTTTTCGTTCATATTCATCAGTGTCCATAATAACTGTTGTTCTGCCTTTATCTGCTGGGAGGATTGTGATGTCTTTATTTTTTGCTAATGTTCTCATGGCTTTGGCTTCCTGTTTTGTGATGTTACTGGGTGGTGGTTTGGCCGTTTTCAAAATACCAGCTATTGCGTTTCTTAGTGCTGCTTTTTGTCCGTGGTCCCGTATTTTCTCACATGCTAATTCAGTTGCCAGAATGAATTCATCGTGTGGTATATGGTTCGATGTGACAGCGTAGTTGAGTCCTTTTGCTAATATACTGCGTTCTGCTTGTGAGAGTTTGTACCTTGATATGTTATGAATCCATTTTTCGTTGATGTGTGCGTGCTCCGGTTCTGCCTTCTTTTTCTGTGCGATGAGTTTGTCCAGTTTTCGGATTTGTCGGGTTTTTGTCTCTGTGAATTCCTGTTCGTGTATGTCTGCCAAGTGTCCGTGTATTGCCATTTCCATTTCCTTGTTTTGGGGAAACCGGCATTTGAAAGTTTCCGTCTCTCTGTGTAGTTCGCTGTTGATATTATTTAATTTATCCGTTGTGCACCGTATCCGTTCTTTTACCAGAGTCATCCGCACTTTCCTGATCATCTTTTCTGCGTTTCTGGTTGGAATCGGGTTCTTGATGTTCAGGCTGGCCGGTATGACTTCCTCATCCCGGCAGCGCAGATTGAATCTCAGGTGATTCCTGTAGCGTGCCCGTTTCCGTGTCAATCGCTCTAGGCGGCGAAACTCCTTGATGCTTTCGTCTCCGTAACTAATTCTTAATCTTTCGATTACGTTCATTATGTCTTATATTAAATATAGTTAGGTTTTTTTTTTTTCTTTTTTATCAGACATCTAATTTTTGGGTTTGTTTACCTGACATGTTTCGACGTACAACTTCCGTCTTCCTCAGAGTGTCACCGGATGTTAATTGGTGACGCATCTTTTATCAGCTGCTGTTTCTGAAGGCGTGGCCTTCCTGTCTGGTTTGACAGGTCGGTCACGCCTTATACTGTCTGTCTGTCGAAGCCCGAGGACCATCAACCGGGATGAGGGAGCATACATGCTCTCCCATACCTGGAGTGACATCTTACAGGGGACGAACAGACAGTATAAGGCGTGACCGACCTGTCAAACCAGACAGGAAGGCCACGCCTTCAGAAACAGCAGCTGATAAAAGATGCGTCACCAATTAACATCCGGTGACACTCTGAGGAAGACGGAAGTTGTACGTCGAAACATGTCAGGTAAACAAACCCAAAAATTAGATGTCTGATAAAAAAGAAAAAAAAAAAAAACTAACTATATTTAATATAAGACATAATGAACGTAATCAAAAGACTGAAGGATCCAGATTATTTTTTTTAAGAAGGGGCTTTACAACAGCTTTTTTTAGGGACACAGGAACAACACCAGTCTCCAAGGATGTATTTATAATTTGAAGCACATCTGTAATTATAAGATGAAGAACAGACTTAAAAAAGTTGGTGGGCAGAATGTCCAGTTCAGATGTTGAGGAACTGAGATTTTGTACAGTTTTTTCAAGAGTCTCATAATCAATTAAACAAAATTCTGACATTGTGTTAAAGTTATCTATCTGTGTCATTGGTGATTGCAGTTTTTCAATTTTTTGCAACTGAGATATATTATGAGAAATATTCTGCCGTATTTTATCAATTTTACCTTTGAAGAAGGATGCAAACTCATTGCATTTATTAACTGAGAGAAGTTCAGGTGCTAATTGTGGTGGGGGATTAGTTAGCTTCTCTACTGTTGAAAATAGCACACGGGCATTGTTCATATTCCTGCTGATGATATTGGAGAAGAAAGACTGTCTTGCTTTACGAATTTCATAATTATAATTACAAAGCATCTCTTTATGGATTTGATAATGGATGTGAAGTTTAGATTTGCGCCATTTTCTTTCAGTCTTTCTACATTCTCTCTTTAGCAGTTTAACAGCTGGGTACTGCTTCCATGGTGCTTTTTGCTTATCATTGACTCTTTTGATTTTGAATGGAGCAATATCATCCATAATTTGGGTCATATTTAAATTAAAAAATTCCAGTAAATCATCTACAGAGTCTGACATTTTGGTTGAGTTCTGAGAGAGAGCTTGCTTAAAAAGAGCACGTGTTGTCGTTTATGACTCTCCTGCCTATAGTTGTTGAGCTATTCTGAATGTGAGGAGACGTAGAAACTTCAAAGAAAACAGAAATGATCAGATAAGGCCAGGTCAACAACAGTATAAGAAACAGTAAGACCCTTTGTGATGACGAGGTCAAGAGTATGACCACGAGAGTGGGTCAGCCCCTGTACATGTTGTACTAGGTTAAAGTTATCAATAATTGCAAATAGTTCTTTGGCATAAATGTTATCAGTATTATCTACATGCAAGTTAAAATCCCCAGATATAATAAGACAATCAAACTCTAAGCAAATGACTGATAACAATTCACTAAACTCTTCAAGAAAGACTTTGGCTGAATGTCTCGGAGGCCTGTAAATAGTTAATAATAATATGTTAGGAGAGCATGTAACAAGTGCACATAAGTGTTCAAAGGACATAAAATCACCAAGTGAGGATTGTTTACATTGAAAAGAGACTTTGAATATATTTGCGATCCCTCCACCTTTCCCTTGTCGGGTAACATTCAAAAAATTAAAATTTGGGGGAGCTGCTTCGATAAGGGTGGTAGCACTATTTGCTTGATCCAGCTAGGTTTCGGTTAGAAGCAAAAAATCAAGATTGTGTTTACAAATAAGATCATTAAATAAAAATGACTTGTTTAAAAGTGATCTAATGTTCAAAAGGGCTAGTTTTACAGTAATATTTGGTTGTGCACTCTGATGCTGTTTTAAAACAGGAAGGAGATTAGATTGGTTCACCCCCAGGGTTAAATGTGCTCTATGTTTTCTGTTTCTTATCAACACAGGAATAGTGTCAACATCGGATCCCTGCTTTTTTCTACATCCATTTGCAGGGACCCAGAGTACATCAAACAAGACTTTCTAAATGTTCCATTTGGTTTGAGGGTGAAAGGACTGGAGATGACATGTATCTTTTGGATGGTGAAAAAGATTTGTAGCCAGCTGAAAGTCCTGGACGAACACAATTTTGATGAACTGGGTACACTGCTTGTCGCGACAAATTTGGGCTGGAAAAAGAGAGTGTAGCCATAGGAAGCAATTTTTTCATGC
The DNA here is from genome assembly GCF_027579695.1 of Neoarius graeffei. Classification (NCBI taxonomy): domain Eukaryota; kingdom Metazoa; phylum Chordata; class Actinopteri; order Siluriformes; family Ariidae; genus Neoarius; species Neoarius graeffei. The sequence goes on along the minus strand of NC_083581.1, from coordinate 82,360,893 downwards.
TATTTGGGAAATCCATCCGAGGAGAAGTGGAGTCGTCTGTCCTTGAATGTTGGGAGGCCTGCAAGTCAGATGTTTGTGTGTCCTTGATGACGACTTGCAAAGATGATTGTTTAGGCTTTGTAACTATGTCAGTCTGCGACATCTTATCAACTGTTTTCCTCGGTGCTGGCTGAGAAAAGATTGCAAGTTTGTAGTGGTCTGCTAAGACTTTGGCTCCAATCCAGCTGAGTTCAGCATGTCTAAAATGCCACACAGCTTTCGCCCATACAATAATTCAAATGGGGAAAATCCCGTGAAGGCTTGTGGGATCTCTCGTACTGCAAATAACAGGGGCTCTAGCCATTTATCCCAATTACATGCATCCTCACTTACAAATTGCCAAATTAATTTTTGATGGTTTGGTTAAAGCACTCTACTTAACCATCTGTTCATGGGTGATAAATGCTGGTGCAGATAGATTTAATTCCTAACAACTCATACAACTAACACAGTGTGCGTGATATAAAGATAGTGCCTTGGTCTGTCAGGATTTCTTTCGGAATCCCGACCCGGGAGATAACATGGAAGAGCACCTCTGCAATACTGCATATGAAAATATTACTGAGAGGCACCGCTTCTGGATATCACATTGCATGGTCCACTAGGACTAAAATAAAGCAATATCCATGTCATGATTGATCTAATGGCTCAACAAGGTTCATACCAATTCTCTCGAAGCGGGTCTCGATTAGAGGGACAGGGCACAAAGGTGCTTTTGGAGTGGCTGCAGGATTTATTAACTGGCATTTGCAGTACACTGCACACCACCAATGGACATCCCCATGAATCCCTGGCCAATAGAACCAGGCCATTATTTGGGTTAGAGTCTTATCCTGCCCTAAGTGTCTGGCCATGGGATTAAAGTGAGCTGCATGGAACATGAGTTCCCTTTGGCTCTTAGGGATTAACAATTGGATTAACTGTTCACCAATTTGAGTGTCCTGCATCACTTGGTACAACCTATCCGTAATAATAGTAAAATACAGGAAGGCCAGTGTCACATTTGGCTGGGGAGTTTGACAGTCAGTTACTCTCACTTGGTCAAACGCATGATGCAGAGTCTCATATCATGAGTGCTCCAACAGGAAATCCTCGAGGGAATCCCTGAGAGAAGGAGGAGGGGGCAAGCTGCTCCTCACTCCTTGTATCACCCTGACGTGGCACTGACATTGACGGCTCTGTGATAGCTTGCCCAGTCAATGCCACACCGGGATCTCCCCATGATGTAAAAATGCAAGACCCACCCCCTACTATGTGTTCCATCAATCCTTTGAAACCCAGCCAATCAGTCCCCAAAATCAGAGAATGGGTGGGATGAGAATTAACTGCCGCTGCCTTAATTCTATGCTTTTCTCCCCAGAATTGAATGTGGACAGACAGTACTGGGTAGTTGTGAACATCCCTGTGTACACACAGAACCTTCAACATTTGTGCTCTCTCCAGTGCCTCACCTTGCACCAGGCTTTGGTGGATTGAGGTCTGACTACAGCCCCTTGGACACTTACCGGTATGCAATACACCCTGGCCCAATTGGGGGTGGTCTCTGACACATCAGGGATCCAGATCACCACTCCCACCTCCATCATGAAGCATTGATTCTGGAGTTGTCCCAGCTTCCCGCAGCGCCAGCACACCGGCCCAGGCTTCCCCTCTGCACTGGTGTTATGGGCGTCACTCATCTGAGGGGGAGAAGAGACAGACACAGAAGGGGAAGATGGGAGGACACCACCGCAGGTGCGATGGGCCAGTTGGGGAGGAGCCTGCCTGCACTTCAGCGGTGGGGGAACAGGGTGGGGAAGGGAAGAAGAGAGAAAAAGAGAAGAGAAGACACATCTGCCTGCTGTTGGAACCACTGCCAGATGGTCCTCCACCAATTTGCTGGCTTGTTCCAGTGACACTGGGTGATGACACTGGACCCACTCTGCTGTTCCTTCTGGAAGTTGTGCGATGAACTGTTCCAGTATCACCAGGTTGATGATTCCTTTGGTGTCACGGTTGTCCACCCTCAGCCACCACCAGCAGGTGTCCCAGAGCTGTTGGCCAAATGCAAACAGCCGGTCAACCTCCTCCAATGTCAGCATCCAGAAGCGCTGACGGTGTTGTTCTGGGGACCAGCCGACATGCTGCAGGATGGCTCACTTCAAGTCCACATACATGAGCTGGCTGTTGGCGGGAAGCTGCTGCATGGTGAGCTGCGCCTCACTGGTAAGTAATGGAAGAAGGCACGCCATGCGCTGCTCAACCAGCCACCACCCTGCTTCAGCTGCTTGCTGGAAGAAAACGATAAAGGCCAAGGGATCGTCGTGTGGGCCCATCTTCGTAAGGGTGATGTGGGGAGGGTCCGCTGTGGTGGCGGTCATGGACCCCACTGACACGAACAGGTGCTGAAATGCCTGGCGAGCTTCCTACTGGGCCAGCACCAAGGCTTCAATGCATTGCTCCTGCTCCTTTTGGAGGGCAATCAGCGCTTGATGCTGGTTTTGTTGGGCGGTAGCAAGGGCATGGATGAGGTCCTTGAATGGGGAGGACTCCATGGGTGGTTCCCTTCAGTATCCCAGCTTTCGGCACCACTGTAGTAAGCCCTGATGTGGGTGGAGTACTGAAGCACGGCAGGCGGGAGATGATGTTCACACACACTTTATTTTTATGATTGTCGCTTTTCAGCTTCATTCACTCACTCACTACTCAGACACCCGCACATGTGTTCTAGTTGGGAGAGCTCCCTTCTCTTTGCTCTCTCCCTCTTTTTCTACCCTCTGCTGTCACTGCAACAAACAAACAAACAAACACACAACATTATTTAACAACAGGTGCATTGACTGCCACTCACCTTCCCTGACCCTGCCTTCCATTCACAAACTGATGCTTGGCCATGCCCCTGCTGCCACAGTAACATCCTATTCTTTATCAATTTCAATAAGGAATTTGTTTATATTTGTAAAGGATGGAATAAAAATATAATAGTCTGTTAACTGTAATATTCTTTTAATTAAAAATGAAAACATCAATTACAAATAGGCCTTTTCTTAATAAACTTTTATGATCATTTGTACTACCTCCAGTTGTTTCTCTTTTCTTTATCTTTCAGCAGCTTGTAAACAGAGAACTCTGATTTCTTTTTAAATCTGTTTATACAGTCAATCACACAACAGGTCTTTCCCATTTTAGATGTGTGTTTTGTTTTTTAATGATTTTTCACAGCATTGGAACTGTGGTGCTTCTATCTAGGATGAAGTCACATGTATGCCTGCTATTGTACATTATTGCACAGTCTGCCTTCTAAACAACACAATTATAGCTAGGAACAACTAAGGGCTTACACAGCCTGATAAATTCATGATTCATTTTTTATTTCATCAATTTGAATCATCATAAAATCTTATTGTGATTTATCATTGCATGATATATTGTTACATGTCTAATGGAAGTTGATGTTTCTTAAAAATCAAATATGATTGGACATTATTGTTTTTGTGCTTCAATGATTGAGTTGGATTCATGCCATCCATCACACAATAGATAGAAGCAAAAAAAAACATGATTGGAAGTTGTTTATTTTGAGACACCAATTATTCTTTTCATTCAATAGATTTTAAACATATTAATTAATATATTCATACTGGAAATGTCCTATAAATTACACATCAGCCAAAGTAGATGAAGATTCATCATATGGAGACTGTTTAAGTAAGCAAGCTGTTATTTAGAATAGAATAGAATAGAATAGAATAGAATAGAATAGAATAGAATAGAATAGAATAGAATGCCTTTATTGTCACTATACACATGTACAATGAGATTAAAGCATCTCCAATAACAGTGCAAACAGTGTGTAGAGAGGGAGAAAGAGAGGAAGGGGGAAAAAAGGATGGGTGTAAGGTGCACAATCTGAGGTGTATGTGTTGTGTTACACATTATGGAGTGAGGTATTGCACATACAAAGTATTGCACAGAAACAGTCACATTATAAATTATTGCATGAGAGAGTCACATTATGAGATCAAATATTACACATTATCAAGTATTGCAAGGTAAGGTGCACAGACTTGAGGTATATGTGCTGTGTGTAAGGTGCACAGTCCTGAGGTGTATGTGTTGTGTGTAAGGTGCACAGTCCTGAGGTAAATGTACTGTGTGTAAGGTGCACAGTCCTGAGGTGCATGTGTTGCATTTCACATTATGGAGTGTGGTATTGCACATTATAAAAGTATTGCATAGAGAGTCACCTTATAAAGTACTGCACATTTATAAATTAGTAAAATAAAATAGACTATAAAGTCAGAGCATATCCGAGTTCAGGGTGGTTATGGCTTTTGGAAAGAAGCTGTTTTTTAATCTATTTGTCTTTGTCCTGATGCACCTGTAGCGCCTCCCTGAGGGCAACAGGTCAAACAGGTCAAAGCCAGGGTGGGAGCTGTCCTTGATAATATTCTTAGCTCTGCTAAGGCAACGGGAGGTGTAAATGTCCATCAGGGAGGTGAGAGGGCAGCCAATGATCTTCTGTGCTGCCTTAACTACCCTCTGGAGCCTCTCCCTGTCTACAGCAGTGCAGCTGCCATACCATACTGTAATACAGTACATCAGTATGCTCTCAATGGATGAGCGGTAGAAGGTCAGCAGCAGGTTGGAGTTTAGGTTGTACTTCCTGAGGACTCTCAGGAAGTGTAGCCACTGCTGAGCCTTCTTGATGACTGCTGTAATGTTTACTGACCAGGAGATGTCGGCAGAGATGAGGACGCCGAGAAACCGGAAGGTGTGTACCCTCTCCACATACACGTTGTTGATGTAGAGGGGGGCTAGGTCGGTGCTGTGCTTCCTGAAGTCAACAATGAGCTCTTTGATTTTCTTGGTGTTCAGATCGAGGTTATTTTCTGAACATCAGGCTGCCAACTTCAGGACCTCCTCTCTGTAGGCTGCCTCGTCTCCCTTTGAGATGAGTCCGACCACTGTGGTGTCGTCAGCAAACTTTGACGATAAGGTTGTTGTTGTTGTGGGTCGGACTACAGTCGTGGGTGTAGAGGCAGTACAGGAGGGGGCTCAGCACACAGCCCTGTGGAGAGCCGGTGCTCAACGTGTGGGTGGAGGAGAAGTGGGGGCCAAGTCTCACAGTCTGGGGCCGGTAAGTAAGAAAGTCCTTTAACCAGGCACATGTGAGAGGGGGGAGGCCGAGAGTGTCTGGTTTTCTAATAAGGATGTCTGGGATTATTGTATTAAAAGCTGAACTGTAATCCACAAAGAGTATGCGGACGTAGCTCTGCTGCTGCTCCAGGTGATTTAGTGCAGAGTGGAGAGCTACGGCAATGGCGTCCTCTGTGGATCTGTTTGCGAGATATATGAACTGGTAGGGGTCAAAGTCTGGGAGGAAGTGGTCCTTGATGTGCTGAAGAACTAGTCTCTCAAAACACTTCATGATTACCGGCATGAGGGCCACAGGACGGTAATCATTCAGGCTGGTGACGGGAGACTTCTTCGGCACTGGGATTATTGTTGCAGATTTTAGGCAGGGCGGGATGACTGCCTGAGCCAGGGAGAGGTTAAAGATCCTGGTGAAGGTAGGGGCGAGCTGGTGGGCGCACGCTCTGAGCACCTTACCAGGTACACCATCTGGGCCAGCAGCTTTCTTGGGGTTCACTGCCAGGAGCACCTGTCTGACATTGTGCTCCTGTACAGTGAAAAGAGTGGTGTAGGAACTGTGTGGTGGTGGGAGCAGGGCAGGAGCAGATGAGTGCTGCTGAGATGTTTCAAAGCGAGCAAAGAAGCGATTTAGCTCCTCTGCTAGTGGCGCACTCCAGTATCCTGTTGGTGCATCATAGTCTCTGAAGTTTGTGATGTCCTGAATGCCCTGCCACATCTCCTGTGTGTTGTTGCTGGACAGGTGGGACTCTATGTGCAGCCTGTGGTCTGCCTTGGCTTTATTTATTCCTCTTTTCAGATCAGCTCGAGCAGCTCTGTATAGAGCTCTATCACCTGACCTGAAGGCAGCATCATGAGCCCTGAGGAGTGAACGGACCTGGCTGGTCATCCAGGGTTTCTGGTTTGGGAAGACCCGGATGTTTTTATCCACTGTCACATTCCCGATGCAATCCACCATACACAAAAAAAAGAAAGAGCTGTGGCTTTAGATTAAGCACACACTGGCAATGCAGTGTGTATTTACCACTTAGTATGTCTACACTAACTGTGCATTTTACATTTTTAATTTTACGACTTGCATAACAATACAAACGGTCAGGTAAGGACAAAATGCAAAGCATAACACTATGTACAGCAGGATAAAAAAAATTTCTATTGACTAGGTTTTCATGCTGACACATGTTTGGAAACTGTTTGCATGTGGGAGTGATAAAACGATAAGCTGTGACCAGGTTTATGGTTGTGCATGCATAAAACTATTTTGCCATCTAAAAGTCGTGTGTGTGTGTGTGTGTGTGTGTGTACTAGTGCATTTCAAAGTTTTGGAATATCATGAAAGGTGTTTTTTTTGTAATTTAATTCAAAATGTAAACTTTCATATATTCTATATTCATTACATGTAAACTGAAATATTTCAAGGCTTTTATTTGTTTTAATTTTGAAGATTATGGTTTTTAGCTCATGAAAATCAGCAACCCAGTATCTCAAAATATGAGAATATTTCACTTCAAGTTTGAGTAGAACAGTATAAATACTGTGTATCTCTCAGTCTAGTTCAGGCCACACAACCACAATTGCGGGGAAGACTGCTGACTCAACAGTTGTCCAGAAAGAAGATGATCATGGACACCCTCCACAAGGAGGGGAAGCCACAGAAGGTCATTGCTGAAAAGGCTGGCTGGAAAAGGTGCACAAGCAACAGAGGTGAGCCCAGCCTTGAGAGGATTGTCAAGAAAAGTCGATTCAAGAACTTGGGAGAACTTCACAAGGAACAGACTGAGGCTGGTGTCAGTGCATCAAGAGCCACCACGCACAGACATCTTCAGGAAAGGGGCTACGACTGTTGCATTCCTAATGTCAAGCCCCTCCTGAACCAGAGACAATCTCAGAAGCATCTTATCTGGGCTAAGGAGAGAAAGGACTGGACTGTTGCTCAGTGGTCCAAAGTCCTCTTTTCAAATGAAAGTAAATTTTGAATGCCATTTGAAAATCAAGGTCCTGGAGTCTGGAGGAAGAGTGGAGACGCACAGAATCCAAGGTGTTTTAAGTCCAGTGTGAAGTTTCTACAGTCGGTGATGATTTGGGGTGCCATGTCATCTGCTGGTGTTGGTCCACTGTGGACTAAACTGCTTCAATGACTTCTTTGGATGCTTTAAAACACAATACAGCACACCAGCACAGAAGACCACTCCTCCCCGGACGAGCAGGCCCCATGAGGACAGTTGAGGGTTATACCTGTTAAAACTGTTAATATTATAGTCAGGCTGTCTGTTGTTGCCCAAATGAGGATGGGTTCCCTTTTGAGTCTGGTTCCTCTCGAGGTTTCTTCCTCATGTCGTCTGAGGGAGTTTTTCCTTGCCACCGTCGCCACAGACTTGCTCATTGGGGATAGATTAGGGATAAAATTAGCTCATGTTTTAAGTCGTTCAAATTCTGTAAAGCTGCTTTGCGACAATGTTTATTGTTAAAAGCGCTGTACAAATAAACTTGATTTGATTTGATGTCTGGCTCCAGCCAGCATGGAGAGGACCCTCTCCAGGATCAACCCACGTAAGGCAGCTGAACCAGACAACATACCCGGTCGTGTTCTGAAGGACTGTGCCATGGAGCTAAAGGATGTCCTTGCTGACATATTTAACATCTCCCTGAACCAAGCTGTTGTCCCCATGAGTTTCAAAGTTACAACCATAATACCAGAGCCAAAGAAGCCCTCCCATCCAGCTATAATGACTATCGGCCTGTAGCACTGACTTCTATCATCATGAAGTGCTTTGAGCGACTGGTCATGCAGAACATCAAGTCCATCCTCCCTCCCTCTCATGACCTGTTCCAGTTTGCATATAGGTCAAACAGGTCCACAGAGGATGCTATCTCTGATGCACCACTGAGTGTCCTCACTGGCTGCATCAGTCCATGGTATGGAGGCTGCCGTGCCTCCTGCCAGAAGACTCTGCAACTCATAGTGAACATGGCCAGCAAGATCATCGGTACCCCTCAGCCCTCCCTTATGGACATCTATTACTCCTGTCTCACCCGCAGAGCCATCAGCATCACTGGTGACACCTCCCACCCTTCACAGTCACTCTTCAGCCTCCTGCCCTCAGGGAAAAAGTACCGGAACCTCCGGGCCCACTCCACAAGACTGCTGAACAGCTTCATCCACCAGGCTGTCAGGATGCTGAACTCTGTCCACTACCTAGCCCCTACCCCTGGTCTGTAAAACATTCATTTACACAAGAACTCTATCTCATCTGTTTGTACATCACACTACAATCATTTGCATTACTGTTGTATCTGCTGCTATTGGTCATTCCATGCCAAATCAACAAATATCTGACAAATGTATGCTTGACCATCTCAGATTTCAGTGAAATTTGGAGGGCTCAGAGATACTATTAAAAGAAGTTAATCCCCAAAATTTGAGCTTCCTATCTCCAACGGTTTCAGAGATACAGGCATTTTAATTTTTCGATTTTTTTTTGCATTTTGCTCAAAACGTACATATTTCAAAGTGTAATATAATCTTTATTATGCAAGATAGAAACCTAAAATTTTGCAGAGAGAGACTCAATGTCTTGTACTACAAGCTTCAACTTAGAATTTCAATGGTCATTGTATATTAGATGGTGAGTTTAACAAGGAAATTAAAAAGACAAATTTGCATTTTTTGAAATTTTAATTCATTCTGGAAGCTTGCCTGTGGCAGTAATGCTTAAACTAAGAATGTTATTCAAATCTACACAGAAATATCTACCAATTTCAGTTTTACCAAGTCTCCACTATTCCTAGTTTGTCTGTAATAGGGTTTTGAAATTCGCCGATTTCTAAAACATGCCATTTTCAGTAGCAAGAAATCCAATGTGGGATAGCAGTTAGGAACTTGTAAAATTTTTTCAGTAATCTCCTAGACCCATATTTTATAGTTCCAAGTTTTTGTTCTGTGTCTCTCAAGTAGTTCTGAGCTACGGGTGTTTAAAAAATCCATTTTTTCCAAATTCAAATTTTTTATATTATTTCCATTTTATTGATGATTAAGCACTAATAAATACAACAAAATTATTTGTATAGATAAGGAAACATTTTACTTGTGTTCATGTCACAGAAATATGGTTTTAAAAATATTATCATTTTGACATAAGCTAAATAATATATGAACATTTCACATTTTTCAGTAAATATATATATATAAAAACTAAAGAAGTCAGTCATTTTTCATATAAATCACTTAACTTACAATTTCTGTTGTATGTTACATTATGGCAGTCAGAATCTTTCTTTAGTCCAATTCCTATAGAACAGGGAGGAAGTTCAGCCATTTCTAGATGTCTAAAAACAAACTCATTTATACTGATCTCAAATTGAAAGCAACTACAATTAAATTCCCTAGTCAACTATTCAAAATATCCAATCCTTGCAAAGAAACTCATTGTTAATAACATTGGTAAATTTTCTCAGTGCTCTGTATTACAATGTCTCATCTCATCATCTCTAGCCGCTTTATCCTTCTACAGGGTCGCAGGCAAGCTGGATCCTATCCCAGCTGACTACGGGCGAAAGGCGGGGTACACCCTGGACAAGTCGCCAAGTCATCACAGGGCTGACACATAGACACAGACAACCATTCACACTCACATTCACACCTACACTCAATTTAGAGTCACCAGTTAACCTAACCTGCATGTCTTTGGACTGTGGGGGAAACCGGAGCACCCAGAGGAAACCCACGCGGATACGGGGAGAACATGCAAACTCCGCACAGAAAGGCCCTCGCTGGCCACGGGGCTCAAACCCAGACCTTCTTGCTGTGAGGCAACAGCTCTAACCACTTCACCACCGTGCCGCCTAGATTAAAATCAATTTACAAATAATTAATACTGAACATTAATTGAAATTTTATTTAAAATTGAGGAAGAAACATGTCTCCTAACCAACTTGAGCTTTATTGAAGCATTTATTAACCCTCAAATATCAGTTATATGAAAATGTATCAAAAATTCGAATTTGGTGAAAATGGATTTTTTAAACCCCTGTAGTTTAAAAATACTTGAGAGACACAGAACAAAAATTTTGAAATATAAAATATGGGTCTTGGGGATTACTGAAAAAAATTTACAAGTTCCTAACTGCTATCCCACATTGGATTTCTTGCTTCTGAAAATGGCATGTTTTAGAAATCGTCGAATTTCAAAACCCTATTACAGACAAACTAGGAATAGTGGAGACTTGGTAAAACTGAAATTGGTAGATATTTCTGTGTAGATTTGAATAACATTCTTAGTTTAAGCATTACTGCCACAGGCAAGCTTCCAGAATGAGTTAAAAATGCAAAAAAAAAAATGCAAATTTGTCTTTTTAATTTCTTTGTTAAAATCACCATCTAATATACAATGACCATTGAAATTCTAAGTTGAAGCTTGTAGTACAAGACATTGAGTCTCTCTGTGCAAAATTTTAGGTTTCTATCTTGCATAATAAAGATTATATTGCACTTTGAAATATGTATGTTTTGAGCAAAAAACAAAAAAATCAAAAAATTCAAATGCCTGTATCTCTGAAACTATTGGTGATAGGAAGCTCAAGTTTTGGGGGTTAACTTCTTTTAATAGTATCTCTGAACCCTCCAAATTTCATCGAAATCTGAGATCGTCGAGCATAACCTCTTGTTGATTTGGCATGGAATGACCCCATATACACCTCATAAGCTACTCTTCTAAGCACCTTCTCCATTACGGTTATTGTACTGTATTTGCACTACTGGTATTTTGTACATTTTGATTTTAGAGTGTATTTTTTCCTATATTATTTATCTATACACACACACACACACACACACACACACACACACACACACACACACTTGTATACAGTGTGTGTGTGTGTGTGTGTGTGTGTGTGTGTGTGTATATATATATATATATATATATATATATATATATATATATATATATATATTTGACATAAATGTATGTATTTCTTTTTTTAATATAAATAATTTTATCTGATTTTACAAGTGAGGTGAGGGAGTAATGACATTTCGATTCTCCTATATGTCCTGGATATATAGTGAATTAACAATAAAAATATTTGAATCTTGAATCTTTGAATCTTTTATCAAGTCCAAATTCAATGCAGTGTCTACCAGGAGATTTCAGAGCACTTCATGCTTTCATCTGCTGAAAAGCAGGACGTAGCACCTGCCCACAGTGCCAAAACTACTAAAAAATAGTTTTCCTACCCTGATATTACTGTGCTTGATTGGTCAGCCAACTCGCCTGACCTGAACCCCAAAACAAATCTTTGGGCTATTGTCAAGAGGAAGATGAGAAACACCTGACCCAAAAATACAGATGAGCTGAATGCTGCTATCAAAGCAACCTGGGCTTTGAAGACACCTCAGCAATGCTTTTCACCAGGTGGCATGGTGCTGTAGTGGTTAGCAGTTTCACCTCACAGCAAGAAGGTTCTGGGTTTGAGCCCAGTGGCTGACAGGGGGCCTTTCTGTGTGGAGTTTGCATGCTCTCCCCATGTCTGTGTGGGTTTTCTCCAGGTGCTCTTGTTTCCAACACAGTTCAAAGACATGCAGTTAGGTTAAATCATTTTATCTATCTAGTACAGCACCCAGTAGAACACATTAGATTCAAGGTGACATTATTCATAGACCGACTTGTTTTCCATTTATTGAAATTTGGATTTATTGCACTCAACCCATTCAATTCATAAGTATAATAACTAAACCCTATAAGAAATGAATAAAATAATGACTTGTATAATGTTGGGTTGTGAGTTCCACCAATTTAACTGATATAAGACACATCATGGCCCCCTGGCTATGTGTCACAGAGCCCACTTTGAGAAACACTCAGTGCGTTTACATGCACATAGAGAAAATCGAATTTCTGTCGTAGCTCTACTGAAATTGAAGTTCTAAATGCCATGGAAACACCTTAGCTCAGCTGAAATCGAACCGAACTGGATTTCTCGTAATCGAGCTAAGCGACCTAGATTATGCAACTGTAGCCGAGCTACTTAGTGCACGTAAACCCTATCGAGCTATGTAGTCGAGCTACTTACTTCAGCACTGCCCCTTCCGGAAGTGACGAGTGACGAGACCACAAGCGGGAAACACAACAGCCTTGGTCGGCATGACAACAGTAGTAGTAGCGAGCAGCAGAAGAGGTCAGGAGTAGAGCCCTGCACTCCCACGGGAGTCCCGCGGGACCCGACGCAAAGCAGTGCAGCATGGGACAAATTTTGAAAGCTCATTGCGGGCGGGAGGGGGAGTGCACAATGCGGGCGCGGGCAGGAGAGGTGATAAGCTGCAGTCCCGCTAACTAAAAATGTATTTAAAATAAAATTTATGAATTATTAATTTATGTCTATCATATATAATTTGTGCTGGATATTTTATTTGGCACTAATAAAAACATTTTAAGATGCCTAAATTTGCGGATGTGGTCTAGTCTCTCGTACGTTTCCGATTCCTTTCTGCTCTTCCGTGTTTGAGATCTCCGATCATGGCAGAAGAGCAGAGCTCCTCTAGTGAAGCTCACAGTGCTTCAGAAGTAAGTGCTGCTTTAAAAAGAAAGTGGGAGTGCGAGTGCGCAAAGAGAATGCACATTCACCTGTTCATTCTCGGAAGGGGGAGTGCGAGTGCGCAAAGCGAGAGCTGTCAATCAAAGCAAGAGCTGTCAATCATGAGCGCATGCAGCGCTCAACTTGGAATGTGTCAGCAGAACGTCAGAGTCTAAACAATAAACCTAACAATGCCACCTATAAATACACAACATGTAGATCTACATAACGTTATCTGTGCCATCTCACAGCAGTTTGGTTAGCTATTTTTAATCAGGGCAAATAGCCTTATAGCCAAAACTAGTATATGATGCTTTCATTTATGGAGATGCCTTTTGTTTACACGTGATTCCCAAATGAGGGGTATTGCAATTTTATATTAGTCTAAATGAACATCTACACCAAGTTGCAAGCATCAGGGGAAGATTATGGATGCACCAAATTTGGCTTAATGGTCATTTAATGGTGAAACGCCGTTCACACTGTCAGCCAACTTTGGGTTGTTTCTCTGAATTCCGACAATAAACAAGACCATCTGAACACATCTGAAAACATCATGGTTTGAACTGTGTTGGTTCAAATCAACTTGGTTCAGACCAAGTTGGTACTACAGCTTTGGGAAACAGTCGTTTTTTGGATGTTAGTTAGTTCAAACTTGCATCATACCATATTGCTTTAATGCTAACTTGGTTGGTTGTTTGGGAAACGCACCCCTGAACGTGAGCTGTAGATATTTATGCTCAAATCCACTCAAAGTAGGGGGTGGGGCACCATCATGCTGTGTCTTAAAATTATATTAATTTCTTATAGGCCTACTTGTATTTCGTAGAATGTAAATGTGAGGAGTGACATATAAGCTATGTGCAATGTACAATATTCTTAATATCCACTGTAGATGTTGGTAGGTGTGTTGGGTATCTCTGTAAAGCCTCAGCTGCGCATGCCGCCTGGCAATGCACACCCTCGCTATGTGCGCTAGGTGAAGGATCAGTCAGTGGAGAGCTCAGCTAAGCTCAGCGTGTTTAATTCCCCAATCCAATGACAAGAACTTTCGTGAGAAATAACGCGAACATCTGCATCACGCGGGATTTGCGGGCGGGAGCAGGACTGAAAATCATAATTCTTTGCGGGAGCGGGACTGCACAATGCGGGAGCGGGTGGGACTGAAAATTCTGTCCCGGGCAGACCTCTAGTCAGGAGGAACAAGGAGAACGAACGAACGAAGAAGAGAAAATGGTGAGCAGAAACGTGCACTTCTTGTGAACACGGAACTGATAACTTTGTTTATACTCTTGAATAGCTCTTCTTCATGACGACAACAGGAAGTGTACCAACACGATGGGGCGTGTAGCGCCACCTGTGGCTCGGGGGCACAATGTTCCTCACACAATAGCTCGATTTCCTTGTGTGCATGTAGGATTGGATTTCTCTGGCACCCCTGTTGGGACTCTTAGCTCGATTACCGACAGTAGCTCGATTTGGATGTGCATGTAAATGCACTGACTGAAATTAATTCATTTTGGTATGGGTCTTGGTACTGGTATCAATGAGTATCAAAATCATGCCCTCTTACTCATTCCAGAAAAAAAAAAATTATATATATATATATATATATATATATATATATATATATATATATTGTTCGAAGATTGAAATGGATGTAAGTGGAATTGTTGTCATTTGATTTATACAATAAGTCAAACGAGGGCGGCATGGTGGTGTAGTGGTTAGCGCTGTTGCCTCACAGCAAGAAGGTCCGGGTTCGAGCCCTGTGGCCGGCGAGGGCCTTTCTGTGTGGAGTTTGCATGTTCTCCCCGTGTCCGTGTGGGTTTCCTCCTGGTGCTCCGGTTTCCCCCACAGTCCAAAGACATGCAGGTTAGGTTAACTGGTGACTCTAAATTGACCGTAGGTGTGAATGTGAGTGTGAATGGTTGTCTGTGTCTGTGTCATCCCTGTGATGACCTGGCGACTTGTCCAGGGTGTACCCCGCCTTTTGCCCGTAGTCAGCTGGGATAGGCTCCAGCTTGCCTGCAACCCTGTAGAACAGGGTAAAGCGGCTAGAGATAATGAGATGAGATGAGATGACCCCTGTTGGGACTCTTAGCTCGATTACCGACAGTAGCTCAATTTGGATGTGCATATAAATGCACTGACTGAAATTAATTCATTTTGGTATGGGTCTTGGTACTGGTATCAATGAGTATCAAAATCATGCCCTCTTACTCATTCCAGAAAAAAAAAAAAAAAAAAATTATATATATATATATATATGGGCGGCACGGTGGTGTAGTGGTTAGCGCTGTCACCTCACAGCAAGAAGGTCCTGGGTTTGAGCCCCGGGGCCGGCGAGGGCCTTTCTGTGTGGAGTTTGCATGTTCTCCCCGTGTCCGCGTGGGTTTCCTCCGGGTGCTCCGGTTTCCCCCACAGTCCAAAGACATGCAGGTTAGGTTAACTGGTGACTCTAAATTGACCGTAGGTGTGAATGTGAGTGTGAATGGTTGTCTGTGTCTATGTGTCAGCCCTGTGATGACCTGGTGACTTGTCCAGGGTGTACCCCGCCTTTCGCCCGTAGTCAGCTGGGATAGGCTCCAGCTTGCCTGCGACCCTGTAGAAGGATAAAGCGGCTAGAGATAATGAGATGAGATGAGATATATATATATATTGTTCGAAGATTGAAATGGATGTAAGTGGAATTGTTGTCATTTGATTTACACAATAAGTCAAATGAGGGCGGCACGGTGGTGTAGTGGTTAGCGCTGTTGCCTCACAGCAAGAAGGTCCGGGTTCGAGCCCCGTGGCCGGCGAGGGCCTTTCTGTGCGGAGTTTGCATGTTCTCCCCGTGTCCGCGTGGGTTTCCTCCGGGTGCTCCGGTTTCCCCCACAGTCCAAAGACATGCAGGTTAGGTTAACTGGTGACTCTAAATTGAGCGTAGGTGTGAATGTGAGTGTGAATGGTTGTCTGTGTCTATGTGTCAGCCCTGTGATGACCTGGCGACTTGTCCAGGGTGTACCCCGCCTTTCGCCCGTAGTCAGCTGGGATAGGATCCAGCTCGCCTGCGACCCTGTAGAACAGGATAAAGCGGCTACAGATAATGAGATGAGATGATAAAATAAGTCAAACGTTTGAAGGGGAAAATGTGTGTAGTTTTTTTTATGCTTGCCTGCAATCAGAAATGTAAATCATCTGAGATGTGCACATCTGGAGCCTGATGATATTGTCCATTCTTTTTTGGTGAAACTGCTCACGCTCTTTCAGATTCGGTTTGGTTTGTTGGCAAGATTAAGGAGAGCTTTATTGTCAATATGTCCAAATCCAAGGATACAGTGCACTGAAATTCCATTTCCCTCAGGCTCCCCATGGTGTATTTATAGAGAAAATAGAAGATTACAAAAAAAGGTATATTAATCATGATCTATAGCTGTCAAAGTAGACATTTGTGTATTTAAACATCTAGCTATCTAAACATATAGCTTTCTGAGTAGAATAAACAACACAAATGACAAGACAAAGAAAGGTGACTGTGCATTTGTGTTCAAAAGTTCATTTTAGTTCAAGTGGATGAGAAAAATGTAGTTTCAGTTTGAAATGTCAGCTACAGTTTTCTGCTCTATTTGATTATTTGAAAAACTTGAAAACAGTCATTTTCAAGTCTTGGCACAGATAAGATTGAGGAATACTGATGCAAGGCACTGATTAACCTAATACATACACAAATATTTTTTTTTTCCTGTTACATTGTGGGCAATAAGAATTGTGCAATTTTTTAAAATTGCTCACAACTGTCATGAACTTTTTTTTTCTTGCATTCTAAAGACACAGGCAGTGGATTAAAAGGAACAAACTACATGAAACCTATTAATCACTGTGGAAAATGAGGAATTCTACTTCTTCTGTCAGGTGAAAACACAGAAAGCACATCGCTTATGGGACGTATAGTCTTTTCCCGAAGGGGACAGCATGAGTGCACCTAAACTCATTCATCTCATTATCTCTAGCTGCTTTATCCTTCTACAGGGTCGCAGGCAAGCTGGAGCCTATCCCAGCTGATTACGGGCGAAAGGCGGGGTTCACCCTGGACAAGTCGCCAGGTCATCACAGGGCTGACACATAGACACAGACAACCATTCACACTCACATTCACAATTACGCTCAATTTAGAGTCACCAGTTAACCTAACCTGCATGTCTTTGGACTGTGGGGGAAACCGGAGCACCCGGAGGAAACCCACGCGGACACGGGGAGAACATGCAAACTCCACACAGAAAGGCCCTCGCCGGCCACGGGGCTCGAACCCAGGACCTTCTTGCTGTGAGGCGACAGCGCTAACCACTACACCACCGTGCCGCCCTGCACCTAAACTTTCTCAGCCATATGCACTAACTATTACTGTCAAAAATGTCAGCAACCCACCAGAATTTGGACCACCTTTAAGAATAGTAATTATCATACTTGAAGGGGGGAAAAAGTTGTGTTAGTTTGCCACACTGGACATAAAAAAACATTTTTTTAATTAATTTATTTATTTTTTGCTGCAAACCTGCACTTAGACAAGAAAAAATAAAATCAGGATAAGGCAGGGCGAAATACCAGGATAATAAATAAATAAATAAATAAATAAATAAAGGAATTAAAATAAAATAGTAATAACTTTAATAATCATTAATCAGGGGCCTAAAACACTTGGAAATAAATGATGAAATGAAGCATTTCCCAGAGTGCATTTCCCATCTCTCTCTCTCTCTCTCTCTCTCTCTCACACACACACATGCACACACACACACACACATTAATAACCCAGACTCACACATGTTCAATGAAAATTTTGCTTACAGATTCTCACAATGTTTTGCAAAGCATTTTTATTTTGTGTTCATGCTGTTCTGCTTTAAATCTTGTTCTGGTAGGGGAGAGCGGGGTAAGATGAGCCACTTTTTACATTTTTCATCATAACTACATGTTAAAGCCATTTTTGCTTCCAGTCTACACACCATACCAAATTTCAAAGTGTACTGTTACTATCTGAGCAAAAAATAATTGATAAGCTCTTATGGTTAGAGTGATATTACCTCTTGAAAAAAAAATGTCAAGTGGCTCAACTTACCCCATGCACGGGGTAAGATGAGCCACTGTGTGGGGTAAATTGAGCCAACACAAAACATGTTAGGTTAACAAAGTAAACAACTTTTATTATTAGAAATGCAATCAGTGAATCAAGTCAAGTCAATCAAGTGGGGGATAGGGCCGTTGCATAGAGAAGGGGAGATGAAGAGAGAGGTGATAGAACGAGATGGGATAGGGAGGGATAGATAGATGGATAGAGAGAGAGATATGCGTAGATAGATAGAAAGAGGGATGGTTAGAGAGGGAATGAGAGATATACTATATTATAGAAATTACTAAAACAGTAGAACAGTGCCAAAAAATCTTATTTCTTTCAGTAGGTTAAAACATTGCTAAAACATGCAGCAATCATTCCATCAATCATTTCATCATTATTCAATGTTCCAAGCGTTCAAATTGCAAGGGAACACCATTTGCCTCTCCCTCCGTGCTGTCCCCCCAACAGTAAAGGGGTGGGGCAATTTTTTCACAATATCCTGTCTTGACAGGACAGCCTTATCTTTCTCTTTGAAGACAAAGGTCGGCTTTCTTGCAGAGCCATGGCATGACCGGCTTCTTTTGACAAATCTTGCCTCTATTTCGAAGACATCCAATTTGATTATCTGGCCAATGAAGAAATGCACTTTCTTCTTCCCCGTGAATTTTGCCACAACATAATCCCCCACATCTAACAACTGGTCTTCCTCATCTGATGTCATTATATATATATATATATATATATATATATATATATATATATATATAATATATATATATAAAATGTTGTTGTCATATTTGACCAGTAAATGTGAAAACTTAAGTGTCATCCATATTGGGTAAGCTCAGCCACCAATGGGGTAAGTTGAGCCAGTGGCTCAACTTGCCCCACATCTAATGGCTCGTCTTACCCCGTGGCCACCATTTTGTAGAAAAATGCTAATAAAGGGGATTAGGCTAATCAAAATTATTTTTATTAGCATTCATATCATAGCTTAGAAAGCCACTAACTTAACCCTAATGTGTCTAAATATTATTCTACTTTTGTCTTCTCTAAATCATCTTCACTGTGGACAAACATGGAATTGACTTAGAAAGCACAAAAACACATTTTTATAAATATCTCCCTCACCTAGTTTGACATGTGGTGCTCCTCTCCACAAGTGTAAGTAAATGGTCCCGCCCCCCTTTGAATGTGGTCACATGATCACATTTGTTTACTGTTTCTTAGAAACAGGGGGTGGCTCATCTTACCCTCTGGCTCATCTTACCCCGCTCTCCCCTACCTGTTTTTTTTTTATTCTCATTCATGATAATCTGTTTACTGTTTGGCGATTCTGGGTCTGCCTTACAAGAAAGCACAACTTTATTCATCACACACTTGTGAAATTCCTCTCTGCATTTAAACCAGCTGAAGCAGTGGACACACACATGCACAGACACATAAGCATTGAGGACACACACATACCCAGAGCAGTGGGCAGCCATGCTAACAGTGTCCAGGGAGCAGTTGGGAGTTAGGTACTCAGCCCAAGGCCGTCCCATATTAACCAAACTGCATGTCTTTGGTGTCACGCTCCCGGGCTCACCTAACACTCTGGACTCCACTTCCCACAATCACACTCACACACCTGACACTACCACATGCACCCAACCCACCAATCTGGAGCCACGTCCTAGGAGTGGCTCCCCAGAGTTCTAATTGTTTTCACCTGTACCTTTTTGTTTATGTCTGTATTTATACCCCTCTGTTTATTTAGTTATTTGCACAGTATTGCCTCCACATTTTTCGTGAGCCTATTGAGCATTTGTTTCTAATTGCAGTTCCATGTATGACCCTTTTTGCCTTCCGGTTTCTTCCCATTTCGCCAAGCCCTTCTGTTTGTTTGCTCTTTTCTCTCACTTCCCGGTTTCCCGATCCCTGCCTATTTCTCGACTCTGATTTGCCTAGCCCTTGTGTTTATTCTGCCTGTGTTTGCCTGATTTCCAGTTCATGGACTCTCACCCATTTCATGACCATGATTTGTCTAGCCCTCATTACTCAGTTGGATTTCCCAGTATTGACCTGACCTGGTTATTGCCTTCTCTCACTGTGTCTATTAAAACCCTGAGTTTGTTCTTAATCTGTGAGCATCTGGTCTGTCATTGCCGCATTACAGAATACTGTGCCGACATGCAGACGGCAGATTACACAGAGCTACAGGTGGCGCTTAGCAGTCAAGGACAGATGCTTGGACATCACCAGCATTTTGACTCTGTGACCCAGTCCATCCAGACTCTTACTCAGCAGCAGGGTGAGCAGCAAAAACAGTTAGTACAGATCGCAGAAAGCATGAAAGAAATCACAACTCAACTCCAACGACTCAGCCTCCCCAGCATGCCCAGGGTCACTAACCAGGCTCCTCCCCCCCATGGCAGGTACCTGTTCGTTTGTTGTCGGCAAGCCAGATAAATTTGATGGCTCACCGAATCGGTGTAAGGGGTTTTTGTTACAATGTTCTATATTTTTTGCGAATTCCCCCAGAGCTCAGACATCTCTTTTGTTATTTCTCGCCTTACGGGCAAGGCTTTAGACTGGGCTACTGCAGTTTGGTCCATTGTCCAGTTCGACACTTATGACAATTTTATTAAAGAATTAAACGCTGTTTTCAATCATGCCAGTGAGGGTTGCTCTCAAGGGGAATCACTCACCCATTTACATCAGGGTAATTGCTCAGTGTTGGACTACACCTTGGAATTCCACACTCTGGCAGCTGGGAGTGGTTGGAATGAGCTGGTGTTATTAGTCACATTTCGCGACGGTCTGAACCCTGACATAGTAGCAGAGATGGCATGCAAGGATGATGGCCTTTCCCCAGAGAGGCCAATTTCTCTTGCCATTCACCTGGACCAACTGAAGCATGGGAGAGGTCAGCATAAATCCCCTATGGCCCCAGCTGCTACACTGGCGCCTCATCGCCCATGTCCACCGCTGAATTGGACTCTTCAGGAGCCAGAAATCCCCAAGCCTATGCAGTGTGACTCCTTCCATTTGTCTGCAGAGGACAGGCAATGATGTCTCCATCAAGGACTGTGTCTTTATTGCAGAGTGGCAGGTCACCTCCTAAGTGACTGTCAAATCCGTCGATGCAGCACTTTGGCATCGACCCCAGGAAAGCACGTGGAGCCTGCTCCACGCACTAATGTGGTGAGTACACCCACTAAGGGGTTGGTCTCCAAATCCTTCCTCCTGCCTGTGACCATTTTCTGCCCTCAGTCTGTGTGTTTCCAGCATTAATTGATTCCGGAGCTGAGGGGGATTTCATCCACGCCGAGCTGGTGGAGCAACTCCAGCTTGGCAAGGTTGGATTATTGTAATACCTTACTGTCTGGGTGTTCCAATAAGTGCATAAACAAGCTCCAGTTAGTTCAAAATGCAGCAGCAAGAGTCCTTACTAGAACTAGAAAATATGACCATATCACCCCTGTCTTATCCACACTGCACTGGCTCACAATCAAATTTCGTATTGATTATAAAATACTATATTTGACCTTTAAAGCACTGAATGATCTCGCACCACAGTACCTGAGCGAATTTCTGGTTCTTTATGACCCGCCACGCCTACTTGGATCAAAAGGTGAAGGCTATCTGCTGGTACCTCGTATAGTGAAGGCAACATCAGGGGGCAGAGCCTTTTCTTACAAAGCCCCACAGTTATGGAACAGCCTTCCAAGAAGTGTTCAGGAATCAGACACAGTCTCAGCATTTAAGTCTAGGCTGAAAACATATCTGTATAGTCAAGCCTTTTGTTAATGGTATTTATGAGGTAAAGGTGTAGATCTGGAGGATCCTCAGACATAGCGTGTTTTGGTAAACTGGGATGTATGGATGCTGTCAGTCCCCCACTTGCTTGCTCACTCAAGTTTGTTGACGGTGTAGTGGCTGCTTCTTTTTGTCCCGGGGCTCCCTCATGCCTGTGTTACCTTCTGGCTCTCTCCTTTTAGTTATGCTGTCATAGTTAGTTTTTCTGGAGTCCCTGCTTGTAATCCTGGGATTGAGTTACTGACCTCTTCTGCTCCTCGGACCTGCCTAATCCATCCTAATGCCCTATGTCTGGTTGGAGTCTCATCACATCGCTCCTGTGGAAGATGGCCCCATATGGACAGTTGAAAGTCAAACTTGAAAGACACTCTGGACACTAACAGTAATGTTTTTGTGGCTGAGGACTACAGTTGGCTTGCTAACTTTGGGACTGCGGTTGTCATGAACAAATTTGCACTCAAGTTTCCATTAATGAAGAGTTATAACATCAACGAGACTGACTTTATGTTAAAACTGTTAATGTTATAGTCATGTTGTCTGTTGTTGTCCAGGTGAGGATGAGTTCTGTTTTGGGTCTGGTTCCTCTTGAGGTTTCTTCCTCGTGTTGTCTGGGGGAGTTTTTCTTTGCCACCATTGCCACAGGCTTGCTTATTGGGGATAGATTAGGGGTATAATTGGCTCATGTCTTGGGTCATTCAGATTCTGTAAAGCTGCTTTGGGACAATGTCTCTTGTTAAAAGTGCTATACAAACAAATGTGACTTGACTTGGTGCTTGAAAGTTTGTGAACCCTTTAGAATTTTCTATATTTCTGCATAAATGATGACTACATAAATGATGTCAATTCTGCATATGACCTAAAACATCATCAGATTTTCACACAAGTCCTAAAAGTTGATAAAGTGAACCCAGTTAAACAAATCAGATAAAAATATTATCCCTGGTCATTTATTTATTGAGGAAAATTATCCAATATTGCATATCTGTGAGTGGCAAAAGTATGTGCACCTTTGCTTTCTGTATCTGCATTCTAAAAAAAATTACACTGGCTCAGCTTAAAAAAAATAATAAATAAATAAAAATAAGGTAACAATTCACATGGATCTTTTAATTAATTCCAGCCCTGCTATTTACTGAGTAAATCCCATGAGACTTTTATAGTTTCAGTAACTCAGTTACTTTCGTACAACTTTGTAGCTTAATTAAGGTCATCCAACTTAATTTTAATTAAAATATATTGGTGATATTAAGTAGCCAAATTCTCATTTAAGCTATTTTAACTTATTTATTTTACTTCCATTCTACTCAGAAATGTCCATGCAAATTGCTACCTCATTTTTTTATTAAGTTAAGCCAGTGTATTTTTTTAGTGAGTTTAACTTATTGCACTTCAGTCAGCATAAATTGCATGCAATTCCAGTTTTATGATCAAAATGGTTTATTGTAAAACCAATGCCAACTTGTGTCAGTTTTTTAACTGTAGACAATTTTCTCCCACCATCCATGCACAAAATAAACCTGCCCACTTTCAAAAATACTTGGACAAATATAAATTAATTAATTAAAATAAATAAATATCAAATCATAAATTAATTAAATAAGTGAAAACACTGCACTCTGTGTGCATGTTAAAGAATATAAAAGAATAACACCATGTGAAAAGTAATATATAAATCAAATGTTGCTGGTGGTGAAAAAAAACAAAAATGTTATACTGATCTGCTTGTTTAGTCCACCCCATTTGCATGTATTTCAGTGACAGCAGACTAAATATCAATAACAACTCAATAGCACACAATATAGTTCAACGTCACAAATTACAAATGACCATGAAGTTAAAATAACAAACCTGAAAAACTGTCTCAAGAACAGTGACTATTGTAACATTCATGCTGATACGATTTATTACAGTGGTGTTGTATTAAACTGCATTTATTTTAGCTAGGTGTACCTAATTGACTACCAACTGTCAACAGTAGACATGCTGTATGTTGCAGAACAAAATTTTGTGAGCATAACAGGGCAACACCATCTCTGTTGAATTTGTGAACAGCCAAGTTGTCTGTGAAGATTCTCAATCACCCAGGTCATAGTAAACTGTGGGTGGTAGAAATGGGCAACTGGACTTGCTTGAAAATTCTTGAAAACGTTTCACCTCTCATCCAAAAGGCTTCCTCAGTTCTGTCTGACTAATAGGGAGTATCAGATATTTATCTTCTCCTGGATCAGAATCAGAATTCTGATGACCAGCTCATCTAAGGTGTCATTGAAGCATCATGTTGGTGTGGGTCACTGGAGGCTGGGTGTGAACGACGAGTCATTAGGGTGATCAAAGGATTGCCTGTTAGGGTGATCAATGGCAATCTGACTCTCTCTGTCCTCCTGTGAGTCACCAAAAACAGCTGGGTCCTGGCGTACACCCAGCTGTCTGGGAAGAGTGTCCAAGACCACCTTGTAGATGTTTGACAAATGATGTCTTAGACCCCCACCTCTGTTCAGTGATGGCCATTCCAGGTTGACAAAAATGGCTTCTTTAACTCCTCGCTTATACCAACGATCCTCTCTGGATAAAATGCGTACGTTACAATCCTGAAATGAGTGTCCGTTGTTGTTAAGATGAATGTAGACAGCCGAGTCCTGGCCTGAGGAGCTGGCTCTCCTGTGTTGGGCCAAGCGCCTGTATAGTGGTTGTTTCATCTCCCCAATATACGAATCCGTGCAATCATCACTGCACTGAATTGCATACACTACGTTGTCCTGTTTGTGTCTGGGTATTCTGTCCTTAGAGTGGACCAGTTTCTGCTTCAAGGTGTTACTGGGTCTGAAATGTACCAGAATGTTGTGTTTGTAGAAGATCCTCCTGAGTTTCTCGGATAGACCAGAAATGTAGGGAATGACAATGTTCTTGCGTTTGTTCCTGTTATCATCCTTGTCAGTTATGTTCCTTTTTATGCTCTTTAGGAAAGCCCAGTTGGGATAACCACAATTCTGAAGTGCTTTCTTGATATGATTCTGCTCCTTCTCTTTTCCCTCTAATGTTGTAGGAATGTTCTGAGCCCTGTGTTGCAAGGTCCTAATGACCCCCAATTTATATTCCAGTGGGTGGTGAGAGTCGAAAAGTAGGTACTGCTCTGTGTGTGTGGGTTTCCGGTAGACCTCAATACTAAGGCTTCTGTCTTGTCTAATGTGTAAATCACAATCCAAGAAGGCTAGATTATTCCCACTGACATCCTCCCGAGTGAAGTTGATGTTGCTATCCACTGCATTGATGTGTTTCGAGAAAGCTTCCACCTCATGGATTTTTATTTTAACCCAGGTATCATCCACATATCTAAACCAATGGCTGGGAGCAACTCCTGCAAAAGTGGTCAAAGCTATATGTTCCACTTCCTCCATGTATAAATTGGCCACAATAGGGGACACTGGTGATCCCATGGTGCATCCATGCTTCTGTCTGTAGAAACTTTCATTAAACTGGAAATAAGTGGTAGTCAGGCAGAGGTCAAGCAGGGTGCAAATCTGATCTGTGGTGAGTTTCATTCTATCCAGTAAGGAGCTATCCTGAAGGAATTGTTTTCTTACAGATCTGACTGCTTCTGTGGTGAGAATGCAGGTGAACAGAGAAGTGACATCATAGGAAACCATGGTTTCATCTGAATCTAGTTTGAGGTCTGCAACTTTAGAAGCAAAATCTTGGGAATTTCTGACATGATATGGTGTATTCCCAACTAGAGGAGCCAAGATGGTGGCTAGGTGTTTAGCAATGTTATATGTGACTGAGTTTATACTGCTGATAATAGGTCTGAGAGGAGCTCCTGAGAAACTGAGAACTGAGAAACCTGAAAGAGCTCTGGTTATAGGGGACTTTATCATACGGCACATGAAATTAGCTCAGCCTTTAGGGGCACCAGCAGCTTTAGTCAGGTGTATACCAGGAGCCAGGGTGCCGGACATAGCAGGTAATCTTAGGGTCCTAGGCAAGCACAGGTTCTCAAAGATAGTTAGCCATGCAGGAGCTAATGATATACGCCTTCGTCAGTCTGAGGTTACTAAGAGTAACTTTGTAGAGGTGTTTAAATTAGCAAAGGCGATGTCCAATGCTGTAGTATGCTCTGGCCCCATCCCAATGTGGTGTGGCGATGTAGCTTACAGCAGGTTATAGTCGCTGAACTGCTGGTTGTCCAGGTGGTGCTCTGAAAACAGTGTGGGCTTTATAGATAATTGGGCTAATTTTGAGGGCACTGCTGGCCTGTTAGGGCGGGACGGTATCCATCCCACTCGGGAAGGTGCTACTCTCATTTCCTGCAGCATAGGTCATAGTCTCAGAACAGGCCTAGTTAATTTCTGACAATCCAGAGCCAAGGCCAGGGAGCAGCCGAACAGGCTAACCCAACTGTCTGCTTGCTGCACAGAGTCGTCACTCAGGGTCCACTACATCAAGACTGTGTCTGTTCCCCGAGCTCAACACAAAGGGAGAAATTTTCAGAGAGTTTGTTCCAGTAACCTAATCAATATAAAATTAGATCATACTGACTGTACAGCTGCTGCCAGCACCTTTGATCTAAAGGTGGGGCTATTAAATATTAGATCTCTTACATCTAAAGCGCTAATGGTGAATGAACTCATTACTGATCAGGAGTTTAATGTACTGTGTTGAACAGAAACATGGATTAAGCCAAATGAATATATAGCATTAAATGAAGCGAGTCCTCTTAAATACAGTTATATACACCAGCCTCGTCTAACTGGCAGAGGAGGAGGCGTCGCAGTTATTTATAATGATTATCTAGGTGTAACACAAACACCTGGTTATAAATTTAATTTAACCCAGTTAATTCCAGTGTTTATTATTTACAGGCCCCCGGGGCCGTATTCTGAGTTTCTTTCTGAATTTGCAGATTTGATCTCAGATCTGGTTATTTCCTTAGACAAAGCTTTAGTTGTCGGAGATTTTAATATTCACTTCGATAACCCAGAAGAACCTTTACAAACAGCATTTGTGTCCATCATAGATTCAGTCGGGATTAAGCAGAATGTCATAGGACTGACCCATAATGGTGGTCACACCCTTGATCTAATACTAACATTCAGATTAAACGTAGACAATATAGTCATACTTCCACAGTCTGAAGTTATCTCAGATCATTGTCTCATCTCATTCAAAATATGTCTGAGTAATAATATATGCACCTCACCATGCTACTGTATTAAACGTACTTTCACGTCAACTACTGCACAGAGCTTTATAAATGATCTCCCAGAGCAGTCAACTTTGATTGGGTCACTGTCGGCCCCTGCAGAACTTGATCAGGCAACTGAATGCCAGAGATGGAAAAACCCGGGTGCAGAAAGTAAAAACCCTGCCACATTTTTGCTCCAGCCAATTCAATGAACCAGCTGATCCTAATTACTACATCCCCTAAACCAGGTTGATGAGCTAATTGGTGAAATCACCTGTGTTGAGAGCACAGGCAGAAGGAAAACCTAAGCAGGACTTTTACTTTGTCAATCCAGTTCTTCCACCTCTGCTGAATGCTTAGAGTCAACGTTCCGCCATACTTTAGATAATGTAGCTCCTCTAAAAAGGAAAATGGTCAGAGACAAAAAATTAGCACTCTGGTATAATGATGACACTCGCACATTAAAACAGACCACTCGAAAATTGGAACGTAAATGGCATCAAACAAAATTGGTAGTGTTTAAATTAGCTTGGAAGGAGAGCTTCCTGAAGTATAGAAAAGCTCTTAGTGCTGCGAGATCAACATATTTCTCCTCCCTAATAGAAGATAACAAAAATAAGCCTAGATTCCTATTTAATACTGTAGCAAAATTAACCAGGAATAAGTCCACTATCAACACATGCACACCTGCAGTATGTAGTAGCAATGACTTCATGAATTTTTTTAATGACAAAATTGAGAATATCCGACAAAAAATTCAAACTACTAATTTGAGGTTAGACAATGAAAGTGACCTTGTAGTTAACAATATAACTGTATCAGATCATCAGTTAGAATGTTTTACTCCCCTAAAAGAAACTGAATTACTTTCATTAATCTCTACATCAAAAGCCTCAACTTGCGTACTAGATCCCTTACCGACACATCTATTCAAACAGATAATGCCTGGAGTAATTGAACTGCTTCTAAAAATAATAAATTCTTCTCTTATGATTGGCTATGTACCCAAATCCTTTAAACTGGCAGTTATCAAACCCCTGATTAAAAAACCTGACCTTGATCCCTGTCAGCTGTCCAATTATCGGCCAATATCAAACCTCCCCTTTATCTCCAAGATCCTTGAAAAAGCTGTGGCACAGCAGTTATGCTCATATTTACATAGGAATAAAATCCATGAAATGTATCAGTCAGGATTTAGACATCATCATAGCACAGAGACAGCACTGGTTAAAGTAGTAAATGACCTACTGTTGGCGTCTGATCAGGGCTGTGTCTCGCTACTTGTGTTGCTTGACCTTAGTGCAGCATTTGATACCATTGATCATTCCATTCTTCTGGATAGACTAGAAAATGTTGTGGGAGTTAAGGGAATGGCCCTCTCCTGGCTCAGGTCTTATCTAACTGATCGTTATCAGTATGTTGATATAAATGGTGATATTTCTAGACGTACCGAGGTAAAGTTTGGTGTTCCACAAGGTTCTGTCTTGGGTCCACTGCTTTTTTCTCTATGTATGTTACCTCTGGGCGATATTATTCGTAAACATTGTATTAGTTTCCACTGTTATGCTGATGACACACAGTTGTATGTCTCTGCAAAACCTGATGAGAGACACCAGCTTAATAGAATTGAGGAATGTGTTAAGGACATTAGACACTGGATGCTTATTAATTTCCTTCTGCTTAACTCTGACAAGA